>NC_056747.1:603790006-603830006 GCF_019279795.1 Protopterus annectens
TGGGCTATGAAATTGTAACTGCTTTAAATCTTTTTTATGTTTTTATTGGGGTTTTTCTATATTAAATATTGTGTGTATTTGATTCATTAAATATTGTGTCTCTGTCTCTCTGCAGTTAGGTTGCCTGAACATCTGGGCTCACTGAAAGTTGTTAGACTGCTTTGAAATTCCTTTGTTAGTGTTAGTTAGCTTGGGGTTTCTGCTAGCATTATAATCTGTGTTGGTTACATTTCTAGTAATCATTTTAAATCGAGTTGCTGGCTACTGAGACTTGTCTGCATATATCAACTGGACACAAGCTGATTTAAGTATATTTTTCTCAGCACTTATTTACGATTTGAGTCAGTAAATATTGTGTCTTTGATTCAGTAAATATTGTGTCTCTGTCTATCTGCAGTTAAGTTGCCTGAAGTGTGAAAAAGTGTAGCCATCTGGGGTCACTAAAAGTTGTTAGACTGCTTTGAAATTCCTTTGTTAGTGTTAGCTAGCTTGGGGGTTTCTGCTAGCATTAAAATCTGTGTTGGTTACATTTTTAGTAATCATTTTAAATAGAGTTGGTGGCTACCGAGACTTGTCTGAATATATCAACTGGACACAAGCTGATTTAAGTATATTTTTCTCTGCACTTATTTAAGATTTGAGTCAGTAAATATTGTGTGTCTTTGATTCAGTAAATATTGTGTCTCTGTCTCTCTGCAGTTAAGTTGCCTGAAGTGTGAAAAAGTGTAGCTATCTGGGCTCACTGAAAGTTATAGACTGCTTTGAAATTCCTTTTGTTAGTGTTAGTTTGCTTGGGGGTTCTTGCTAGCATTAAAATCTGTGTTGGTTACATTTCTAGTAATCATTTTAAATCGAGTTGGTGGCTACTGAGACTTGTCTGAATATATCAACTGGACACAAGCTGATTTAAGTATACTTTTCTCTGCACTTATTTAAGATTTGAGTCAGTAAATATTGTGTGTCTTTGATTCAGTAAATATTGTGTCTCTGTCTCTCTGCAGTTTTGTTGCCTGAAGTGTGAAAAAGTGTAGCTATCTGGGCTCACTGAAAGTTGTTAGACTGAAAGTTGTTAGACTGCTTTGAAATGTCTTTGTTAGTGTTAGCTTGGGGGTTTCTGCTAGCATTAAAATCTATTTTGGTTATATTTCTAGTAATCATTTTAAATCGAGTTGCTGGCTACTGAGACTTGTCTGCATATATCAACCCAACAAAAACTGATTTAAGCTTATTTTACTCTGCACTTATTTAAGATATGAGTCAGTAAATATTGTGTATTTTTGATTAAGTAAATATTGTGTCTCTGTCTCTCTGCAGTTAAGTTGTCTGAAGTGTGAAAAAGTGCAGCCATCTGGACTCACTGCAAGTTGATAGACTGCTTTGAAATTGCTTTGTTAGTGTTAGTTAGCTTGGGGGTTTCTGCTAGCATTAAAATTTGTGTTGGTTACATTTCTAGTAATCATTTGAAATTGAGTTGCTGGCTACTGAGACTTCTCTGCATATATCAACTGGACACAAGCTGACAAGTATATTTTTATCTGCACTTATTTAAGATTTGAGTCAGTAAATATTGTGTCTTTGATTCAGTAAATATGGTGTCTCTGTCTCTCTGCAGTTAAGTTGCCTGAAGTGTGAAAAAGTTTAGCCATCTGGGCTCACTGAAAGTTGTTAGATTGCTTTGAAATTCCTTTGTTAGTGTTAGTTAGCTTGGGGTTTCTGCTAGCATTAAAATCTGTGTTGGTTACATTTTTAGTAATCATTTTAAATCAAGTTGGTGGCTACTGAGACTTGTCTGCATATATCAAGTGGACACAAGCTGATTTAAGTATATGTTTCTCTGCACTTATTTAAGATTTGAGTCAGTAAATATTGTGTGTCTTTGATTCAGTAAATATTGTGTCTCTGTCTCTCTGATGTAAAGCTGCCTGAAATGTGAAAAAGTGTAGCCATCTGGGCTCACTGAAAGTTGTTGGACCACTTTGAAATTCCTTTGTTAGTGTTAGTTTGCTTGGGGGTTTCTGCTAGCATTAAAATATGTGTTGATTACATTTCTAGTAATCATTTTAAATCGAGTTGCTGGGTACTGAGACTTGTCTGCATATATGAACTGGACACAAGCTGATTTAAGTATATTTTTCTCTGCACTTATTTAAGATTTGAGTCAGTAAATATTGTGTATTTGATTCAGTAAATATTGTGTCTCTGTCTCTCTGCAGTTAAGTTGCCTGAAGTGTGAAAAAGTGTAGCCATCTGGGCTCACTGAAAGTTGTTAGACTGCTTTGAAATTCCTTTGTTAGTTTTAGTTAGCCTGGGGTTTCTGCTAGCATTAAAATCTGTGTTGGTTACATTTCTAGTAATCATTTTAAATCAAGTTGCTGGCTACTGAGACTTGTCTGCATATATCAACTGGACACAAGCTGATTTAAGCATATTTTTCTCTACACGTATTTAGGATTTGAGTCAGTAAGTATTGTGTATCTTTGATTCAGTAAATATTGTGTCTCTGTCTCTCTGCAGTTAGGTTGCCTGAAGTGTGAAAAAGTTTAGCCATCTGGGCTCACTGAAAGTTGTTAGACTGCCTTGAAATTCCTTTGTTAGTGTTAGTTAGCTTGGGGGTTTCTGCTAGCATTAAAATCTGTGTTGGTTACATTTCTAGTAATTATTTTAAATTGAGTTGTTGGCTACTGAGACTTGTCTACATATATCAACTGGACACAAACTGATATAAGTATATTTTTCTCTGCAGTTATTTAAGATTTGAGTCAGTAAATATTGTGTCTTAGATTCAGTAAATATTGTGTATCTCTCTCTCTGCAGTTAAGTTGCCTGAAGTGTGAAAAAGTGTAGCCATCTGCGCTCACTGAAAGTTGTTAGACTGCTTTGAAATTCCTTTGTTAGTGTTAGTTAGCTTGGGGGTTTCTGCTAGCATTAAAATCTGTGTTGGTTGCATTTCTAGTAATTATTTTAAATTGAGTTGTTGGCTACTGAGACTTGTCTACATATATCAACTGGACACAAGCTGATTTAAGTATATTTTTCTCTGCATTTATTTAAGATTTGAGTCAGTAAATATTGTGTCTTAGATTCAGTAAATATTGTGTATCTCTCTCTCTGCAGTTAAGTTGCCTGAAGTGTGAAAAAGTGTAGCCATCTGCGCTCACTGAAAGTTGTTAGACTGCTTTGAAATTCCTTTGTTAGTGTTAGTTAGCTTGGGGGTTTCTGCTAGCATTAAAATCTGTGTTGGTTACATTTCTAGTAATTATTTTAAATTCAGTTTCTGGCTACTGAGACTTGTCTGGATATATCAACTGGACACAAGCTGATTTAAGTATATTTTTCTCTGCACTTATTTAAGATTTGAGTCAGTAAATATTGTGTCTTTGATTCAGTAAATATTGTGTCTCTGTCTATCTGCAGTTAAGTTGCCTGAAGTGTGAAAAAGTGTAGCCATCTGGGGTCACTGAAAGTTGTTAGACTGCTTTGAAATTCCTTTATTAGTGCTAGTTAGATTGGGGGTTTCTGCTAGCATTAAAATCTGTGTTGGTTACATTTCTAGTAATCATTTTAAATCGAGTTGGTGGCTACTGAGACTTGTCTGAATATATCAACTGGACACAAGCTGATTTACGTATATTTTTCTCTGCACTTATTTAAGATTTGAGTCAGTAAACATTGTGTGTCTTTGATTCAGTAAATATTGTGTCTCTGTCTCTCTGCAGTTAAGTTGCCTGAAGTGTGAAAAAGTGCAGCCATCTGGACTCACTGAAAGTTGTTAGACTGCTTTGAAATTCCTTTGTTAGTGTTAGTTAGCTTGGGGGTTTCTGCTAGCATTAAAATCTGTGTTGGTTACATTTCTAGTAATCATTTGAAATTGAGTTGCTGGCTACTGAGACTTGTCTGCATATATCAACTGGACGCAAGCTGACAAGTATATTTTTATCTGCACTTATTTAAGATTTGAGTCAGTAAATATTGTGTCTTTGATACAGTAAATATTGTGTCTCTGTCTATCTGCTGTTAAGTTGCCTGAAGTGTGAAAAAGTGTAGCCATCTGGGGTCACTGAGAGTTGTTAGACTGCTTTGAAATTCCTTTGTTAGTGTTAGTTAGCTTGGGGGTTTCTGCTAGCATTAAAATCTGTGTTGGTTACATTTCTAGTAATCATTTTAAATCGAGTTGGTGGCTACTGAGACTTGTCTGAATATATCAACTGGACACAAGCTGATTTAAGTATATTTTTCTCGGCACTTATTTAAGATTTGAGTCAGTAAATATTGTGTGTCTTTGATTCAGTAAATATTGTGTCTCTGTCTCTCTGCAGTTAAGTTGCCTGAAGTGTAAAAAAGTGTAGCTATCTGGGCTCACTGAAAGTTGTTAGACTGCTTTGAAATTTCTTTGTTAGTGTTAGTTAGCTTGGGGGTTTCTGCTAGCATTAAAATCTGTGTTGGTTACTTTTCTAGTAATCATTTTAAATCGAGTTGCTGGCTACTGAGACTTGTCTGCATATATCAACTGGACACAAGCTGATTTAAGCTTATTTTACTCTGCACTTATTTAAGATATGAGTCAGTAAATATTGTGTATCTTTGATTCAGTAAATATTGTGTCTCTCTCTCTGCAGTTAAGTTGCGTGAAGAGTGAAAAAGTGCAGCCATCTGGAATCACTGAAAGTTGTTAGACTGCTTTGAAATTCCTTTGTTAGTGTTATTTAGCTTGGGGGTTTCTGCTAGCATTAAAATCTGTGTTGGTTACATTTCTAGTAATCATTTGAAATTGAGTTGCTGGCTACTGAGACTTGTCTGCATATATCAACTGGACACAAGCTGATTTAAGTATATTTTTCTCTGCACTTATTTAAGATTTGAGTCAGTAAATATTGTATATCTTTGATTAAGTAAATATTGTGTCTCTGTCTTTCTGCAGTAAAGTTGCCTGAAGTGTGAAAAAGTGTAGCCATCTGGGCTCACTGAAAGTTGTTAGACTGCTTTGAAATTCCTTTGTTAGTGTTAGTTAGCTTGGGAGTTTCTGCTAGCATTAAAATCTGTGTTGGTTACATTTCTAGTAATCATTTTTAATCGAGTTGGTGGCTACTGAGACTTGTCTGAATATATCAACTGGACACAAGCTGATTTAAGTATATTTTCATCTGCACTTATTTAAGATTTAAGTCAGTAAATATTGTGTATTTGATTCAGTAAATATTGTGTCTCTGTCTCTCTGCAGTTAAGTTGCCTGAAGTGTGAAAAAGTGTAGCCATCTGGGCTCACTGAAAGTTGTTAGACTGCTTTGAAATTCCTTTGTTAGTGTTAGTTAGCTTGGGGGTTTCTGCTAGCATTAAAATCTGTGTTGGTTACATTTCTAGTAATCATTTGAAATTGAGTTGCTGGCTACTGAGACTTGTCTGCATATATCAACTGGACGCAAGCTGACAAGTATATTTTTATCTGCTCTTATTTAAGATTTGAATCAGTAAATATTGTGTCTTTGATTCAGTAAATATTGTGTCTCTTTCTATTTGCAGTTAATTTGCCTGAAGTGTGAAAAAGTGTAGCAATCTGGGGTCAATGAAAGTTGTTAGACTGCTTTGAAATTCCTTTGTTAGTGTTAGTTAGCTTGGGGGGTTTTGCTAGCATTAAAATCTGTGTTGGTTACATTTCTAGTAATCATTTTAAATCGAGTTGGTGGCTACTGAGACTTGTCTGCATATATCAACTTGACACAAGCTGATTTAAGCTTATTTTACTCTGCACTTATTTAAGAATATGAGTCAGTAAATATTGTGTAGCTTTGTTTCAGTAAATATTGTGTCTCTGTCTCTCTGCAGTAAAGTTGCCTGAAGTGTGAAAAAGTGCAGCCATCTGGACTTACTGAAAGTTATTAGACTGCTTTGAAATTCTTTTTTAGTGTTAGTTAGCTTGGGGGTTTCTGCTAGCAATAAAATCTGTGTTGGTTACATTTCTAGTAATCATTTTAAATCGAGTTGCTGGCTACTGAGACTTGTCTGCATATATCAACTGGACACAAGCTGACAAGTATATTTTTATCTGCACTTATTTAAGATTTGAGTCAGTAAATATTGTGTCTTTGATTCGGTAAATATTGTGTCTCTGTTTCTCTGAAGTTAAGTTACCTGAAGTGTGAAAAAGTGTAGCCATCTGGGCTCACTGAACGTTGTTGGACCGCTTTGAAATTCCTTTTTTAGTGTTAGTTAGCTTGGCGGTTTCTGCTAGCGTTAAAATACGTGCTGATTACATTTCTAGTAATCATTTTTAATCGAGTTGGGTACTGAGACTTGTCTGCATATATGAACTTGACACAAGCTGATTTAAGTATATGTTTCTCTGCACTTATTTAAGATTTGAATCAGTAAATATTGTGTGTCTTTGATTCAGTAAATATTGTGTCTCTGTCTCTCTGCAGTTAGGGTGCCTGAAGTGTGAAAAAGTGTAGCCATCTGGGCTCACTGAAAGTTGTTAGACTGCCTTGAAATTCCTTTGTTAGTGTTAGTTAGCTTGGGGTTTGTGCTAGCATTAAAATATGTGCTGATTACATTTCTAGTAATCATTTTAAATCAAGTTGCTGGCTACTGAGATTAGTCCCCATATATCAACTGGACACAAGCTGATTTAAGCATATTTTTCTCTGCACTTATTTAAGATTTGAGTCAATAAATATTGTGTGTCTTTGATTCAGTAAATATTGTGTCTCTGTCTCTCTGCAGTTAGGTTGCCTGAAGTGTGAAAAAGTGTAGCCATCTGGGCTCACTGAAAGTTGTTAGACTGCCTTGAAATTCCTTTGTTAGTGTTAGTTAGCTTGTGGTTTGTGCTAGCATTAAAATCTGTGTTGTTTACATTTTTAGTAATCATTTTAAATCAAGTTGCTGGCTACTGAGACTTGTCTGCATATATCAACTGGACACAAGCT
The DNA here is from genome assembly GCF_019279795.1 of Protopterus annectens. Taxonomy (NCBI): domain Eukaryota; kingdom Metazoa; phylum Chordata; order Ceratodontiformes; family Protopteridae; genus Protopterus; species Protopterus annectens. Next base: position 603,796,926 of record NC_056747.1, read on the forward strand.
GATTTAAGTATATGTTTCTCTGCACTTATTTAATATTTGAGTGCGTAAATATTGTGTGTCTTTGATTCAGTAAATATTGTGTCTCTGTCTCTCTGAAGTTAAGTTGCCTAAAGTGTGAAAAAGTGTAGCCATCTTTGCTCACTGAAGGTTGTTGGACCGCTTTGAAATTCCTTTGTTAGTGTTAGTTAGCTTGGGGGTTTCTGCTAGCATTAAAATCTGTGTTGATTACATTTCCAGTAATCAATTTAAATTGAGTTGATGGCTACTGAGACTTGTCTGCATATATCAACTGGACACAAGCTGATTTAAGTATATTTTTCTCTGCACTTATTTAAGATTTGAATCAGTAAATATTGTGTGTATTTGATTCATTAAATATTGTGTCTCTGTCTCTCTGCAGTTAGGTTGCCTGAACATCTGGGCTCACTGAAAGTTGTTAGACTGCTTTGAAATTCCTTTGTTAGTGTTAGTTAGCTTGGGGTTTCTGCTAGCATTATAATCTGTGTTGGTTACATTTCTAGTAATTATTTTAAATTGAGTTGCTGGCTACTGAGACTTGTCTGCATATATCAACTGGACACAAGCTGATTTAAGTATATTTTTCTCTGCACTTATTTAAGATTTGAGTCAGTAAATATTGTGTCTTTGATTCAGTATATATTGTGTCTCTGTCTCTCTGCAGTTAAGTTGCCTGAAGTGTGAAAATTTGTAGCCACCTGGGCTCACTGAAAGTTATTAGACTGCTCTGAAATTCCTTTGTTAGTGTTAGTTAGCTTGGTGGTTTCTGCTAGCATTAAAATCTTTGTTGATTACATTTCTAGTAATCATTTTAAATTGAGTTGCTGGCTACTGAGACTTGTCTGCATATATCAACTGGACACAAGCTGATTTAAGTATATTTTTCTCTGCACTTATTTAAGATGTGAGTCAGTAAATATTGTGTGTCTTTGATTCAGTAAATATTGTGTCTCTGTCTATCTGCAGTTAAGTTGCCTGAAGTGTGAAAAAGTGTAGCCATCTGGGGTCACTGAAAGTTGTTAGACTGCTTTGAAATTCCTTTGTTAGTGTTAGTTAGCTTGGGGGTTTCTGCTAGCATTAAAATCTGTGTTGGTTACATTTCTAGTAATCATTTTAAATCGAGTTGCTGGCTACTGAGACTTGTCTGCATATATCAACTGGACACAAGCTAATTTAAGTATATTTTTCTCTGCACTTATTTAAGATTTGAGTCAGTAAATATTGTGTCTTTGATTCAGTAAATATTGTGTCTCTGTCTATCTGCAGTTAAGTTGCCTGAAGTGTGAAAAAGTGTAGCTGTCTGGGCTCACTGAAAGTTGTTAGACTGCTTTGAAATTTCCTTTGTTAGTTTTAGTTAGCTTGGGGGGTTCTGCTAGTATTAAAATCTGTGTTGGTTACATTTCTAGTAATCATTTTAAATCGAGTTGCTGGCTACTGAGTCTTGTCTGAATATATCAGCTGGACACAAGCTGATTTAAATATATTTTTCTCTGCACTTGTTTAAGATTTGAGTCAGTAAATATTGTGTGTCTTTGATTCAGTAAATATTATGTCTCTGTCTCTCTGAAGTTAAGTTGCTTGAAGTGTGAAAAAGTGTAGCTATCTGGGCTCCCTGAAAGTTGTTAGGCTGCTTTGAAATTCCTTTGTTAATGTTAGTTAGCTTGGGGGTTTCTGCTATCATTAAAATCTGTGTTGGTTACATTTCTAATAATCATTTTAAATAGAGTTGTTGGCTACTGAGACTTGTCTGCATATATCAACTGGACAAAATTTGATTTATGTATATATTTTCTCTGCACTTATTTAAGATTTCAGTCAGTAAATATTGTGTGTCTTTGATTCAGTAAATATTGTGTCTCTGTCTCTCTGCAGTTAGTTCCCCACCCCCTCCCAGTTTCCTGTTGTGGTGTTAATCTTGGTGGCTTTGGATTTGCCCGCCCCTGCTGTAAATCTCTTTTTGCACACTCCTCCTGGACTCATCTCATTTGCTCACTCAACTGAGTACAGTGAGATCATACTTTGTTTTCGGATACTCCTACCATTCCCATCTCCTCTGTCGTGTACAGAGAGAGCACTTGGGAAGGACATTCCCCTATAGTATCTTAATCTGCTCTGTTTCCTCCATCTCAAAAAAAAAATTGCACTTCATCTGTCTTACTGTATTTGTGTTTCTTCCTACTTTATTACCTTATTTTGCTTTTGCCTCTTCTTAAACATACTCAATTGAATTTATTCTGCTGTCTTTATTACTGCTTGTTAGTAGCCTGATTAAATTGTAACTGTTATTCTAAGGCCCTTGGTTTAAGCACTTGGGCTTCAAACCAGTTGTTTTACATTAAGAAGGTTTGTAGTCTGCACTGCTGTGGCAGGGCCGGTAGCGTACATCTTTCTAAGTTGGGAACTGCTGACTGAAGGCTCAGTGTCTGTTATTCTAAAAGTGTATTAGTTCTGGGTTAAGCACTTGGGCTTCAGGCCAGTTATTTTACATTAAGAAGGTTTGTGGTCTGCACTCTTGTGGGAGGAGAGGCTAGATTCTTCCCTTCTGAGCTGGGAATTTCTGGTTATAGGCTTATTGCGCATGCTTACTTGACCTGTTTCTTTCTGAAATCGGTACACCTTGTTTGCTGTAGCATAGACCAGATTCATTCCGGCTGGATCTAGCTTTGTTTGTATAACTTGTGTACTGATCCAGGCTGTCTTTTTTGGAGAAGGTTTCTCTGTACCCTAGTGTCAGGACTGTGCAGTTAGAACTTGTCTGATTGAAGACTGCTGGAACAGGGCTCAGCTTTAAGCTTTTTAACTGGTTAATTGGGTAAAGTGTTGTTTTGATTGTATCTGCTCTATTTTCTGAGGGGAAAAAAAAATATATATATATATATATATATATATATATATATATATATATATATATATATACATATGTTCACCTGTGAGAGAGGGGAGCGTTGAGCAACCTATCTGTCCCTGGAGGAGTGGTTTCAGCCCAGTAGTTAGTAGTTTATTGGCCATTTTGGGCTAATTTCTATCTCCTTCACTTCCCTGCTATAAAAACCTCATTTGCGCAGTTTTTACACTTGTATTCCGCTCAGCAAGTGCCTTCTAGGTGTTCTGCAGAGTCTACAGCAGCAGAAAGACAAAAGAGTGACTTTGGAGTGATTAAGTATCACTTTTCTGCTTTTCTTGCTGTCTTAACTAATTCCGCCTAAAACACCAGCTTTTTTTAGTGAATCTGTGATTTAAAAAGTTTGTTATTGCTACATATTGTACATATTTGCTGCCTGCACTTGAATTAAGTCATTTTTGTGTTTAAATAATCTGTTTAAATGTTGTAGGCTACACACTAAAGTGTGATAGCCTTTTCTGTGCATTTAAAGTGTTGTTTTGATTGTATCTACTCTATTTTCTGAAAAAATATATATATTTGTTACCCGCCTTTCTGAACTGGTATAGTCCAGTTTTCAGGTTATTGCTGAATCCAGGGCTGAGTTACAAGTTTCTGTGTAGCCCATATCTTACTTGGATAGAAGGAAGTTTCTCTGCTCACATGTGAGAGAGGGGAGCTCTGAGTAGCCTATCTGTCCATGGAGGAGTGGTTTCAGCCCAGAAGTTAGTAGTTTATCAGCCATTTTGGGCTAATTTCTATCTCTTTCACTTCCCTGCTATAAAAACCGCATTTGTGCAGTTTTGTGCACCGGGCAGCACCATTTAGCTAGAGTTAAACTATTCTCGGCTCCAGGAAGACTACTTTTCAATTTTTCCCTTGGAACTAGACAAATCTTCAACTTTAGCACTCAAACAATTCATTTCACAGTCAATCACTTGCTTAAAACTCATAGCAAGCACTAATTAACCCTAGCACTAGACCCCCCCCCATACTGTCCAGAAGGACAAGGCTCTCTATTCGTCCCCACCAGCCAATCAGAAAAACAGCTTACTCTGCCTATTCAGGCATGTCCAAAGTGCAGTTTCCAGTGTACTCTCTAGTCCAACTGGTGAATCTGGGCATTTTGAGGTAATGTTACAACTGCCTCATGTACACAGACAACCCTCTCCTCCTACCACCAAACACTAATATATACAAGAGATGCAATTATACAGCCAAACTGGAGGCAAAGCTCTCTCACCCCAAGACTGGAACTGACAGTCAAGAGGAGAAGGGTAATACTTGCAACACACCACCAGTCTCACATAGACCTAATAAACCAACACCGGCAAATAACACACATGAATGCATGAAAACATACTCGGAGGCCCTAAATAAAAATCTGCAAAAGCAACAGAGACCTCCAAAGCAGACATCTAAGCAACCTCCACACCCCATCACCAACCATGAAACACATACTTCAGATAATCAGTGTGCCATGCAATCACAGCCCTTAATGCAAAATAACATACCCAACACACTAGTAATAGGCGACTCTATAGTCAGGCATACTGATGTCACACTAACTAGACTGGACAAGGAGAAGGTTACAGTTAACTGCCTGTCAGGTGCCAGGATCCGCCACATAACACAAGCACTCAGGTCACTCCAGATAAAGTACAAATACAACTCTGTCATTGTCCATGTTGGTGTAAATGACCTGAGATGTACCTCCCTGGACTACATGAAAAGAGACATGGAAGAGCTCTCTTCTCATGTAGCCCAGGCCGGTATGACCCTGACCCTGAGTAGCATCCTGCCCTCACCAAGAATGATGCCACAGTATAAAGAAAAAATGATCAATTTCAACAATTGGCTAAGTTTCTGGTGCATCTCTCTGCCTGGGATGACATGCTCGACTAGCCACATTGCTTCACAAGAGATGGCTTGCACCTGTCACCCTTAGACTTTTGAATACTGGCCAAGGCTCTTGCCATCCCCATAGTGCCTTTTTTTAGGCAAGGATCAAAAGACAAACCCACCACCATAAATAGTACAAGTAACCAAAAACTGAGGGTAATGCTGCTCAACGCCAGAAGTCTCAAAATGCACGCACTCAAGGCACTCCTCAGTATGGCGAACATCGACATCTGTGCAGTAACAGAAACCTGGTTTAAGGCTCCTGAGAGCACCTCAGCACTACTAGGCTATAACTCATGCCATACCTTTCGGCCACAGAACCAGGACCAAAACACAAAAGGTGGGGGTGTATCCATATTCATCAAGGATACCCACACTTCCAGGTTAGTGGCGCAGCACAATGCATCAGGGATCATCCATGTGCAACTAACAATGGGCAAAACTGCAATCCAAATTGTAGCTTGCTACAGATCACCCACCATGGCCCAGGACCCCAATTTCACATTTCTGGTCACACTGGGAAATATGAGCATCCTACCAAACACCTTAATACTGGGTGATTTCAATTACCCAAACATAAACTGGGAGAACTACTCAAGTACTAACTCCCTTGCCCAACGCTTCCTAGAATTTATAAACTTGAACAGCCTGGATCAACTGGTCAACAACCCCACTAGAGGGAACAACATATTGGACCTGGTCATCACCAACATGGGCGACCAGTGTTTCACACTCGAGGTCAACCCCTCGCTGGTTAGATCAGACCATAGACTAATCACTCTGGATATCCACATTCCGCCCCCACCCCCAATCAAGGAAACCACCATGAAAAACTTTTCAAAAGCAAACTTCTCGTTACTTAAGACCGAGGTGGAAAGGTTCACAGCCCCCATGCTAAAGGACAATGCTGTCCAAGCTGCTGAAACCTTTACAAAGGCACTCTATGAGCATCTGCAGGAATGCATGGATTGTGCTATCCCAAGTAAAACCAATATTCACTCCTCCAAGAAAAGGAAACCAGTCTGGTGGACCCCCTGCCATAAACAGGCTATACAACAGAAGGAGGAAACTAGTACAGAAAAGAGGAAATTCCCAAGAAGGAAAGACATTCCTGATCAGTATCAGCAAGAAACTACGATCCCTCATTAAATCATCCAAGGATAGTTTCTAAAGAAAAATTGCCAATGAGTCCAAACATAACCACAACGCGTTCTTTAGCTATGTCAAGAACCTAAGTGGAAACTCTCAGATCTGCTCTGAGTTAGTGCAGAATGGCACAAAATACACTGAACCAATTGATATTGCAAACATTCTGGCAGACAGGTTTAGTGCAAACTTCACCACTCTCTCACACCATAAAGGGCCCAATAGCATACCAGAAGAATATAGGACCCCATCAATCACTGATGCACAGGTTAAAACAGCCCTATCCAAAGCCAAAAACACAGCTTCAATGGGACCGGACAGGGTCCCAGGCTGTGTCTTACAAGAGCTCCAAAATGAACTAACCCCTCACCTAAACACACTGTTCAAACTCAGCCTCTCTACAGGCTACGTACTCATAGAGTGGTGCACAGCAACAGTTATCCCGCTCCACAAAGGTGGAGCCACAACGGACCCCGGGAACTATCGCCCTATAAGCCTGACTAGCCTGGTCTGCAAGGCTATGGAACGCATCATCATGGAACTCATTAACAGAGACATTGGGAACCTCCAAACCTTGGACCCTACCCAGTTTGGTTTTGTTAAGGGCAGATCATGCCTCGTAAACCTGGTGGACTTCTTTGAGATGGTTACCAAGGCATTAGATGAGGGAAAGAAGGTCCACACAGCCTACCTAGACCTCGCAAAGGCTTTCAACACCATTCCCCATTCTAGTATTATAGACAAGCTCACCAGCTTGAACATAAACCCCTACGTCACGAGATGGGTTGCCAACTGGCTCATGGATAGAACCCACATAGTGAGAGTTGCAGGCTATACGTCCGACTCTAAACCGGTTACAAGTGGCGTCCCACAGGACTCAGTCCTAGGACCCCTCCTGTTCGGTATATACTTCTCAGAGGTACAGGCAAGCATAGGAGGACTATGGCTGACCAAGTTCGCAGATGACTGCAAACTAGGGGCCATAATTGATTCTCCAGCTGATACAGACACCCTTCAGATGGGTCTCACTGAGATGGATACCTGGTGTCAAAATCATGGCCTCAAGCTAAATGCCAAAAAGTGCATAGTCATCCCCTTTGGAAAAAACAAAATACCCGCGAACTACCACATAGGTGGTAGTCCCCTAAATACATAAAATGTAATAAGGGATCTAGGGACCCAAGCAGATAGTAATCTCTCCTTTGATAATCATATTGCCAAGGTGGTTAGAAAATACTTCTATGTGGCCCACCTAATCACAAAAGGGTTCGCATCTAGAACAAAAGAGGTTACTGTGCCTCTCTACTCATCACTCATTAGACCCATCATAGAATACAATGCCTCATTTGGGATGTACCTTACAAGACACCTGCAACAGCTGGAAAGGCCACAAAAGTACCTCACCAAGAGGATTACTGGCCTCAAACAGATGCCCTATGCAGCCCAACTCAAGAAACTCCAGCTGTACTCAGTTGCATACTGCTTACTCAGAGGTGATCTCTGCCTGACATACAAGGCTGTGTCCAACCAGAATTGATGGACATGCTCCACCTAAAAAAAAAACAAATCCCAGAGAGCCACATGCTCTAGAGATATAAACCTCACCACAATGATAAATAGGACATGCTGGAGGGATAGATTCCTATCCCAGAGACTCCCCATGCTTTGGAACAGGATTCCAATATACATCAGGCAGAGCCCCTCCCTAACACTCTTCAAGAGAAACCTTGACGGGTGGATGGGAAACAGAAAATTTACCCTGGGAATCATTGCATTGGCTCTACTGGACAGTGGCGCAGGGAACTAATGGCTCTGCTGGACAGTGGCGCAGGGAACTGATGGCTCTGCTGGACAGAGGCACAGGGAACTAATCTAAGGGGGTGGTGAAAGCCAACACATTCTGGCTAGGCTTATAAATGCCCTTGGGCAGATAGCCTAGTACTTACCTATGAACCTATGAGAAATAATCAGCTTTCAGCAAGGAATGCTGCTTATAGGTTGGAAACGGAATTTTCCAGGGGGCCTAGAAGGGAAAATATAATAAAGAATGGTAGATTTTTAAAGACATTTATGAAAATATTTGCATGGAAGATGTGAATTCAGTACAAGGAGTTCAGAGTGAATTCACATATTATTTCGCAAGATACAAAAACTGGGTTAGACTAGACACTATGTACATTTTACAGGAACATGTGCATTTAATTGAAGGTCTTGATACACACCCAATAACTATTTCAGATCATGTACCAATCATATCTAAAATAAAAACACAGGGCAATGAAATAAAAATGAGACACTGGCGCTTTCCCACCTATCTGTTGAAAAGAGAGGAATTTAAGGAAATTATTCAGGCGCTATTAAAAACATAGAAATTTCTTCTGAAAATATAGCTAGGGATTGGGATAAAATTAAAGTGGAGTTTAAAAATAGGGTGGAAATAAAAGAAAAGGAGATATGCATACCACTCACCCATACCAAATTCCTTGGTATTGACTGGTTTTGAGGGCAAAATAATGGGGTGCCATGAAGTGGCCCTTGAATTCCCATTTTTTTCAAAAATTTTCTTTTAGTTGAAGTTTCCTGATGTCATCATGTGCAGGAGTGTGTATGATGATGTCAGCTTTGTAAGGCAGACTGCCAGCCTGTCGGAATTTGGCTGAGGGCTCAGACTGTGTCTGTATGTATTTTTTTTACATTTGTATGTTGACTTTATCATGGATTTAGAATAGCAGGGAGAGGCAGGGAGCTCAGCAGCAGGATGAGCCAGGACAGGATGAGAAAATTTATCTACAGTGGCTCGACTTCCTCCAGAACCAGGTGAAACACTTTTGTTTGCAACTGTTCATTTAGACAGCATTGCAAATTCTTTAACACAACCTGGAAATTCCATCTACTCACACTCCTCAAGCCAAACTATCACAGAAGGATGCTGATTGAAAGACTATTGCAAAATATTGTAGGCACCCTGACAAAGTACTTTTCCGTACTTATACAAGAATGAGGAATTCTCAGAAGAACATAAACTCAACACAAAGCCATTAGAAAGAGGACATTATATCTAAAGTTTTCACTACAGATAACCTTGTACTCCCAATTAAACAATTGAGTGTTACTTTTCATAGTTTTTTGAGATAGCCACTAAGTTTTATTATTATTATCAGTGTATTAAATTGGTTTAATTCCATGAAATCGTCAACTGATTACCTTACTGTAAGCTTTCTGAAAGTTTACTGTTGACTTTTTATTTAGTCTAAGCAGTTGAAAAAGAATTAAACTGCATCAGTCTGAGAAGTGAGAATGTGTGTCCTTTTAACCATGTTGCAGTAACTTCTACTAGATCTAAGGGGTGGAGCATCTTCTTTGCACTTAAGAGACTGGTATTGTCCAACTTTTTAGTGACTTTATTAAGGAAGTTTTTTTGTAAAGGTATTTCTTAATACACACACACACACACACACACACACACACACACACACACACACACACACGCACACACACATGAAAGGTGAGATGAACGGATTAATTTGCAGGAAGATAATAATAGATGGGCAATAATAATAACATAAAATGCATATGTATATGCAGTGACCAGCTAACCATTATGATTTCCAGTCAGTTAACTCACTTTTTCAGCCATCTGCTGGGAATGGCATCCCTACCAGATACATTGTTATTGGTTTACTTATCAGAACAACATTTTACAGCCTAAGTTTAAAATTTGATTTTGTTGCTCATACTTTTTTTGTTGGTTTGTACCTTTTGTTGATTTGTGGCTTTCATTAACTTAGAAGTAGTAGTCTAACATCTCAGCCAACACTAATTGATTATTTTGTACTTTGTTATAAACACTATTATTCTTTTACATTTTATCCCTGCAATCACCAGAACATCCTTTCTTAAAGCTTTGCACAATTCTCCATTTACATTTTAAGTCTTACAATTATCTAAACAACTGGCTTTAACTGCATTTCCTCCCAGATCTATTACTCTGCACTCCTCTGGGAAGCACTTCTGGTTAGCAACAGTTTTATTGTTCTTTACTGGTCTGAGAAAAACCTTAATAGTAAACAACAGTTTTGTAACAGTGTTGTGGTGTGATTTGCTCTTTTCGTATGCCATGATTACCATTGCTTAAAACTGATCTTTCAGTACCTTGCTTGAAAACTGATTTTTAGTATTGATCTTCTTATAACAAACTATGCGTTCATGTTGACTAAGTACTTTGCAGTGTAGGTATCTAGCTATTCTAGTAGTTGTTGTCAGATATTATTACCTAGGTATTTAGGCAGTGAGACAGTTACTTCTTAACTCTACCTCTAAATTCAGTTCATAGACAGCAGTCATACCTCTCAATCTCTCAGAGCAAGAAATCTGGGCAAAGCCAAACATAATGGTGAGACAAAGGCCCAGAAATCAGGAAAGATTTTAAATATTACTCCTGTAAACTCAAATAGTTGCTAGAATAAGAGGTTTTGCATTATTATGTATTTTATGAGGGATATGAAGTTTTAATTCAAATGTCTGCTATTATTTATTATTATTTAGTGATTCAGTGTTCATGTTGGTATCCCACAATTCCACTGGAGTGGACGAGGTTACATGATTATGTATGCACATTTTATGCTAATCGGCATCCCCATTTTGGCCTAGTTGTACCTACTTTTCATAGGCCTTTGTCCAGATTTTTGATGTTTCCTTGTTGAGAGGTATGGAGATATGATTAAGAAGTAACAAGAATTATTTAGAGGGACTGACAAGTATTAAAGTATTGCAAAATACGGGTAATCTCACAGAACAAAAAGAGCAGCAAATACAGAATGCCAAACAGAAAATAATGGGCTACTTCAGTAATATGCATGAGTTTAGAAAGATTACTATTAAGCAATTGTTTTTGATAATAACTCTAAAGTACAAAAACCATTAGCACAATGACTCAGGCAACAGGAAGTAGAAATGGCTGTCACCAAGCTTAGGAAGCTGATAACAAGGAAGATAGCAAGGGATCCTGCAGCAGTATTAGAAATATTCCAGAAATTCTATGATAGTCTGTATAAAGCAGAGAAATATGGAAGTCAAGAAAAGGTACAAATGGAAATGTTTATGGAATAATTAAATAAGACAAATTAGAGGTAGAGGATGCTCAATTACTGAGAGTTAGGATAGCAGGAGATGAGATAAAAATGGTGATGTATAACCAATCTACAGAAATGTCCCCAGGAATAGATGGTATTCCCAAGAAGTATGAAAGCTAGGATAGAAAAAACTGATAACTAGAAGGATTTGTTTAACAGTATTTTAAGAAGAGGAAAAGTACCAACATACTGAAAGAAACCAGTAGTAGCTATAATACTTAAAGAGGGTAAAGAGCCATCTGATCCAGCTTCATACAGGCCCATTCAATACTAAATCATTATTATAAAGTGCTTATGTCTATAATGGCTAAAAGAATGGAAAAGTGATGCCAAAATGATTAGATATGGATCAATGTGGTTTTGTGGAGGGGGGTAACCATTTGACAACATTAACAGACCATTGGTGATCCATAGGGAAGCAGAATGTAAAAAGATACCACTGCTGTTGGTGGGCTTGGTGCAGCGAAAGCATTTGACAGAGTAAGCTAGGACTTTGTGAGCAGAGCAATGGAAGCATTTGCCTTCACTCATAAAATTATAGGTTGACTGGAAGGATATATGAGGGATCTGAGACAAAAATTAAAGTGGAATGGTTTCCTCTCTGATAATTTCTGCTTGAGCAGAGGAACCAGGTGTGGGTGTCCTCGCTCCCCTTTGTTATTTGCATTATATATAGAACCATTGGCAAAGAAAATTAGGGACTCAAAAATTCAAGGATATAATTCGTATGGAAGTCAAGAAAAGCTGGTTCTATTTGCAGATGATATTATTTCATACTAGACAAAATCAAAAAGGGACATTGCAGTGCTGTGGAACATTTTGATACAGTTTCAAATCTTTTCGGGGTACAAAATTAATGAAGCTAAAACAAAGGCAATAGCGGTAAATTATGAACCCATACACTAATTGGTTTAGCAATATTCATATTTATGGGGACATGATAAAATGAAGTATTTAAGAGTATGGATTAAAAATGATTCTGGTGTGACAGCTAAGGATATGTGGGAAGAGACTAAACAAAAGATAATACAAAAAGTAAGTAAATGGAGAAAAGAGATTTTGTCGATAGGGTTGGCTGTGGTCAGGGATACAGATAATAGGCAAGAGGGGCTGGAATATATTGGAGAAAACTGGCAAAGGAACCATGGTATTGGGAGCAAATAACTAGAAAGGGAAAGGTAACAGAATGGTAAGATGTCAAGAAATTATTTGGACTGCAGGTTAGAGATTGCCTTCTTTATCAAGGATTGATATTAGAGTATAGACAAAGAGAAAGAAATAGGGGGTTCCTAAATGAAAGGCCAGCACTGGTAGAGTTTTAAATAGAATGTAGAACAGAAGCTGCCATTAAAAAAAGGAATAATTAGTAAAGTATATAAATACTGCATGATAATTATAAATATCAATCAGACGAGCTTAGAAAGGATTGGGCATAAAGATTGGATAAGCAATTCATAAAGAGACAATGGGGTGATATATGCATATCTCCCAAATATGCAACAAAGTCTAGAAGATTTAGGATCTTTGCCTGGAAGTCCTTACACAGACATTTTTATACCTGAAGTAGACTCCAAAGAATTTTCCAGAGCAGGGTAGCAAATGTTGGAGGTGTGATGGGCAAGAAATAGATGACTGGGAACATGTTTTTGTAACGGTAATGAGCTGGCAGACTTTTGGGATTCCCTAAAGACCGCTCTGTTGGAGATGCTGAGAGAGCAGATTGGACTGACTGGGGAGATGATTTTTTTGAGTTATGCTACAGAATCACAATTGCCTAGAAATAGTAAAGCCTTGCTGAGTCTAATTATGGTGGCTGCCAAAAAAGCAATTACTAGAAAATGGAAATCAAAGTCTAGACCAACTTTACTAGAAGTAATTAATATAGTGACAGAGATAAAACACCTGGAACTGGGATCTTTAGAAAAGGGAAAGAGCAAACTGCACAGGAAAAAATGGGAATTGTGAGAACAATATATGCAGAGCAGGAACGAGATTTAAGAAGCAGGCTTGGGAAGAGAGATTGGATAAGCAATTCACAAAGAAACAATGGGGATATATGTAGTATGTCTCCAAAATATGCAACAAAATCTAGAAGATTTAGGATCTTGGCTTGGAAGTGTTCCTCAAGGCATTTTTATACCCCAAGTAGACTCCAAAGAATTTTTCCTCAAGTAGACAGCAAATGTTTGAGGTGTGATGGGGAAGAAAGAGTTAACTGGGAACATATTTTCTGAGAGTACTCTGGTAGAAATGCTGGGTGAGCAAATTGGAGTAACTTGGGAAATTATTTTTTTGAACTATGATACAGAATCAGAATTGCCTAGACATAGTAAGGCCTTGCTGAGGCTAATTATGATGGCTACCAAAAAAGCAATTATTAGGAAATGGAAATCAAAGTCTAAACCAACATTACTAGAAGTAATGTGTATAGTAACAGAGATAAAATTACTGGAATTGGGAAATTTAGAGAAGGGTAGGAGCAAATTGCACAGGAAAAAATGGGAAATGTGGGATCAATACATGCAGAGGAGGAACGAAGTTTAAAAGAAGGCAGAATTTGAATGAGCTATGTAATGGCTGACTGACAATGACTAAATAGATTAAGAGTGATATATAATGTCTGCAGCTACAGCTGTGTTGGCACGGTTTGTAATATATAATGTTTGCAACTGAGATTTTGTCGCAATGGTTTATTTTCATTTCTATAAGTGTAAGATTGCCTATATCATACATGATAATTTAATAAAGATGTTTCTTGTTTAAAAAATAAAGTTAGTCCATGTCTAACAATTACATAAAATGGATAAATGTCACTTCGGCAGTCTATGGATCACAAATTTATAAGCAAACATTTTCAAATAAAGGTTTCCAATAAAGAGACGAAATGTGTGTTGTACAGAGAAGACAGAATTAAATGTTACTGAAATATAACAGAAGCAGAAGTCTCGAGTTCCTTGTGCAATCAATAATTTTGGTAATGGTAACAGATTAGTTAGACCACTTATTATTTTATAAAGCAAGAATGTAGGCATTGTTGGAAGATAAAGTACCATGATGTACTTTAGCGATGAATAAACATTTTTTGGAATTTCTGTTATCTAGGGCTGAGGAATAGCTCTACCTCCTGATATTCGCCAACAACAGACATAGAATGCAAACAACCAATCTTCTGGCAGGATGCCGAACTTTGATTTGAGTTGTAAAAAAAAAATCAAGATATCAGAAGTTATACTATGAGTATAAAGGAAACAATTTTCCATACTATTTTAACACCAGATGCAATGGCACAGGGGATGTGTTCTGCAACCATAAAATGATAGAGGCTAAAATTCCATTAACTTGGATATAAGTAACTTCTATACAAGTGGTTGTAATTAAAAAGACTGAAAGTAACATAAGGTAACATTGACTATGAAGAGATGTAATTCTTAAGATATTTTCTGCATCTTTTTCCTCCATGCCTACTGACCACCCTCCATATGGCTAATCAATTATCCAGTTAATGCACTAAAAGTCAAAGACAATTGAGTGAGACCATCATTCAAGTGGCCATCCTGGATATTACTTTTCCTAGTCCCTGTTAGTTGCATGGTACAATGCCAGGTTCCTCACAAGGACACTTCCATGCATGTACAATTTAGGCTATAGTGTATACTGTTGGGGAAGTTTATGCCCTTAGTGCTATTTGCTGAAGCTTACAATCTCCTGTGGATCAATCTGCCTCTGTCTCCTGAACATGAGGAAGCTGGCACTGGTCACCCATCACCACTCTTTTTATCTTGCTCTTGTAGAATTGCTGTCATTAGCTAATCCCACATTCTCTTGGTTGAATTTAGAGCTTTATCTCTGTACCATAGAATCCGCAATATAAAAAATATGTTGCAAAAGAAATAGCTTGATAGTGCTATATGCTGGGTCATAGGAGAATAGAAGGAACTTCCTTGCATAGCCTTCCAAATAGATTCATAATTTGCAACCAGCTAGAACAAAATAAATTTAAAAATGCATGCCAGACTGTGTGAAATTATGTCAAGAAGGGTGATGCCTTTTTGTGAAGTGGATCTAAAGCAGTATGTCAGCTGCAGCCCAGATTTTAATGGCTGACAGAGAACTTTTAATAGAGGCTTGTTCCTTTTCTTGGTCTTGAATATGGCAAAACTCAAGGACTTTGTTGTATTAATGCACAGGAATTTGACAGTAAAATAATTTTGTTGGCACTGAAGTATTAGACAACCAGAGCAAATACATATGACTAATCTCTAAAAGGATCACTGTTTGACAATTAACAGTAGAATTTGTTCCATTGGTTAGTCCAATGTCCATAAAAGAGATAAGTATTAAGTTGGTTGTACTGGCTGAAATTCAGATAAAAGGAAATGAAAAAAGCAGGACTGCAGGACTGAAAAGATGTGTTATTCAATTGAGAAACCACTAACTTAACAGAATTAGCAGGAGTATATTTTCTGTAAGCAAACCTAGTTTATACTGTGTCTCACCTAAATGTTATCATTTGTGTTTGTATTTCTTCTGATTAGCTCAACTAAGTTTTAAACATCTAATGCAAATAATGCAGGGATGGGGAACAAAAAACAGTCTTGTTTTTGTTTTCCTCTAAATTTTTTAATCCCCTTTTATAAACAATCCTAAAAGAGAAACAGTATCACTATACACATTTTCTGACATTTAAGTGAATTGAAAGTAAAGATTTAAGGACTTTCAAAACGGTAAACAGTGGTATCCAGTTAAAGGGGTCAAAAGGTTTTTCAGCATCTAAGTTTATTTTACTAAACTGAAAACTAAGTGCAGATGACAGGTGCTAAAAGACCAAGAGTTTTCTTTTACTTGACATGGCCTTTTCAAGCTGCGTGTATGTAGGACAAAGGAAAGAAGTTGATTATTTCAGTGAACAATATCAGACATCTCAGCTGTACCTGCTTTGGAAGTTATGTACCTCATTTCAGGCATGATTTATCCTTTCACACAATGCACCTATTTTTGGAGGTGTATTCCTATTTTTAGACTTGATTTACAACACCATGTGGTTTTCTGAATTCCCCCAACCCACACACATACACGATTGTGACGCTGTTTACTTCACAGGAAACTACTGACATCAATAATTTAAAAAAGAGGATTCACATGGCAACTCCCTTTTTTAGAAACAAAACTAAATGACTGTGAGGTAGATTTTGGTAATATCATTGACTTAAGTCTACAGATTTTACACTGTGTTATTGATAATATGTTTATGTTGTATTTGTTCATAGTTTTCAAACTTGTCTTTCTGCATATTATCCCACAGTCCTTGAACTAGTGGGTGGAGCTATGTTATTAGGGATTGAGATTTTATGCTTATTTGGTGTTCAGAGTGCTTGGTTGGCTGTACCTATTTTTGGAAAGCCTTTGTACCAATTTTCAGTGTCTGCAAGTTGAGAGGCATGAGCAACATGGCTATATACTTATTTACTTATTTGTTTGTTTATATATTTATTTATGTTAGTTAGAGACTAAAACAATATTTATATAATATACGTTCTTTTTTCAGGCTAGTTCATTTTAATTAATTAATTAATTTCGGTCTTTACTTATCAGGACAGTCCAAGACCTTTACAATGGACTCCATGGGAGAAAAATCTCCACTTTCCACGTACATGACTGTATGAATGTATATGTAAGGTTAGGTTTCACTTAAATGTAGTTTGTTAGACATAAATGCAGTTTTCTCTTTAAATAGAGTTAGAAATGCAGACATGTTGGCATATATCTTCATTTTATCTTTTAATGGAAAGGAATGGTTCAGTATTAATGAATAACCTTCAGTCAAGAACAGATGAGAATGAAATGTGCTAACAGAATGTACAGTACATTAAGTACAAACAGATCCTGTTTAGATGGTATGAGGCTTGTGACCAAGGTTAAAGAGGCATGTAGAACTTGTAGCAAATTTACACTGTTTTGGTATTATTAAGAAAGATACTTCAGACACAGATGTCAGTAAGTTAGATCAGAGTCAGACTGATACAGATAAAGTCATAGCAGTACAGTTCACTGAAGTTCAGTACAGGCAGGTGAAACAGTTCTGAGTACAAAAACTGCGGACACTATAATGAGTACAGAAGCTACAGACATTATAATTCAGTCTATTTCAGTTTATCAGCACTGTTATTGGAGACAGTAAGATTTGAATCAAATATTATTGACATCTACCTCCTCTGTACATAATAAAACATTCTTAACCAAACTACAGTGTATGCAGTCTTTTATTCTGAAAGGTACAAGAAGATTTGGCACAAAAAGGACAGACTGGCATCTGTTTATCACAATTTGTGGTAATTAACACATAAAGACATTCATTCCTGCCTCATTCCACTTTCTTCCAATTATTTCCAGTTTATTCCAGTATCATACAGTTCCATCAATTCTTAAAGTATATAATGCAAAAGGTCAGTTTTTTTACCTAGTGGGTGTCAGCCAATATGTGCAGTTGTGGTATAAGTGCAGACAAGATAAGCTATACAATTCAACTAAGTAAAAGGCAAGCAAGACTAAAAAATTACATGATAAGAAACAGTTTCATATACAAGGAATTAGTCAATCTATACAGTTGTAATTATAAGTACAAACAAAACTGTACAAATTCAATGTCCACCCTGCAAGCCTTGGTCAGTAAGCTAAAGGGGCCAAAAAGCTGCAGTGTAAGTGGTCCTTTTCTAACTGCAGTAATGCTACAGTGGGTGCTAACTTTCAATATAGGGAAACTAATTTAGATTTGTGTGCATGCACTAGAACATGTGAGGCTGAGAAAAAGAATTTTACATCTCAGTTGGTAAGCCCTTGAGGCATGTGGCTTTGGAGTTTTAAGATAAGTAAATGCTGATTACAATTCTTGGCAGGTAAATAGTATAGCCTACAAGTGTGATCAGGAGAAAAGGTTTTCAAACACTACAATCTCCAAGTAACCAGAATGACAAGATGCTTTGTTGATCTAAAGGGTGATACAATTATCATAGTGCATCTATGTATGTTGAGTATAAACGTTAACAATAACTCAGGTTTGGCATGGGTAATACAACATTTACCAATGGTTGGTATCATCTGATCACATGGGTAAGAAACCAGAGTGATCCAGCGAACACAGCCATGAGCAGATCCTGCAGTTCATACAACCAGGTGTGAGTTTTTGCTATTATACAATGACATTATTTTAAAAGAAGTTTCTTCTCTTTTTAAATAAAGTCATTGTATGAAGGGACTCTAACCCTCCTTGCCTCTCCTATAATCTAGCAGATGTCAGATGAGACACTGTGCATGTCTATGCTATATGCATGCCAATGATTTTACAATACATTAGTCTTGGTGCAGATTCTGCACTTTAGTTTTTTTCTTTTAGGGGATCATAGTTCACATGCATGCAATTTTTCACATCGAGATAGTCACACATTCCTGACATCATGAGAGTAAGTATTCCTAATTCACCCAAAACTAGGATATAATGCTCCTTTCCGTTGTTATGGCAAGAGTGAATGAAATCATCCAGAACATGGTACAAAGAAAATTTATTTAAAAAAAAGACTCCCAGCTTGTAAAGGATATGGACTGTGTTACAGTGTTACAACTCCTGAAGGTTTATAGCCTCTGTTCTCATTTTATTACTGCTTGGTTCAGTTTGGCATATAAGGTTTTAAATAGTAAAGGTCTACGACATACACATGGCCTGGAAATAAATGATAGCTTGAATACACTTAAGCATAAAAATATATTGTTTGCTATTTTTTCATCCAGAACAAGCATAAAAATATATATGTCTCAAACAATACCAATATTGTGGAGGAGATTGCTACTATATTAATAAATTAAAATCTTTGAATATTTTCAAAAATCATCTAGATACTTAAGTTAATATGAAGGTTTATGAATCCAACGTACAGGAGTCTGCCTTCTTTTTGAACTTTAATCATAAATACAGGTCAACACCAACCCATGAACCAATTAATTTAATGAGGTATTAATCATGCAGAAAGGACAGAAGGAATGGTTATGTTAGACTATATGATGTAAATTTTTCATGAAGAGTCATTTATAATATATGAATAACCTGATATTAACTTTGAGCAAGAGCAGTGACAGTAGGAAGATAGCTTGGTCCCCCCAAGTTGGGAAACTCTCATGGACACAAAGTGAGAATTATTTGTCACAGCTAGGTGATACCTTTTCACTTTTGGCAAACTGAAATGTGTTTTAACATTAAAAAGACCGGGAGGGACTGTGATTCTAGGGGCAGTAGAAAGGCAGCCTGTTCTGTCTGAATGGAAACACAAAGGGAGGTTAAAGTGAAATGACCCCAGCCATAAACAAACTATACAATAGAAGGAGGAAACTACTAAATGATAGAGCAAAATCCCAAAAAGGGAAGGCATCACTGATAAGTATTAGCAAAAAACTACGGGCACTCATAAAATTGTCTAAGGCCAGCTTCGAGAGAAAAGTTGCACAGGACACTAAGGATAATCACAAGGCTTTCTTTAGTTATGTTAGGAACCTGGGTGGTAATTCCCAGATATGCTCAGAATTAGTCCAAAATGACAAAAAATACACCGAACCCACAGACATTGCCAACATCCTAGCTGACAGGTTCAGCGCAAACTTCTCCCCCCCTCCCCACCAAAAGGGCAAATATCTATCCCAGCAGAGTGCTGCCCCCCTGACATCTTAGATGCTCAGGTAAGAGCCTCCCTCTCCAAAGCAAAAAACACAGCATCAATGGGACCAGACAGTGTCCCAGGCTGCATCCTACATGAACTCCAAGAAGAGCTAAACCCAAACATAAAACTAGTGTTCAATCTCAGCCTTACTACAGGATATGTGCCCAAAGAGTGGCTTACAGCAACAGTGGTCCCTCTTCATAAAAGTGGTGCCTCAACGGATCCTGGAAACTATCGCCCCATAAGCCTGACTAGCTTGGTCTGCAAAGCTATGGAAAGGATCATCATGGACCTTATAAATAAAGATATTGGGGACCTACAGACACTGGATCCTACCCAGTTTGGCTTTGTTAAGGGCAGATCCTGCCTCTTAAACCTGGTTGATTTCTTTGTAACAGCCACCAAGGCCATTGACGAGGGGAAGGTGGTCCACACAGCCTACCTGGACATCGCAAAAGCCTTCGATACAATACCCCACTTGGGCATTCTAGATAAGCTCACCAGCTTAAATATAAACACCTATGTCACTAGATGGATTGCAAACTGGCTCAAGGACAGAACCCACATGGTTAGAATTGCTGGAGCCATGTCACACTCCAAACCAGTTACAAGTGGTGTCCCACAAGGCTCAGTCCTGGGACCTCTCTTGTTCGGTATATATTTCTCGGAGGTACAGGCCAACACAGAAGGACTGTGGCTGACCAAGTTCACAGATGACTGCAAACTGGGTGCCATAATCGACTCTCCAGCCGACACAAGCATCCTCCAAAAGGGCCTCATAGAAACAGACAACTGGTGCCAGAGCCATGGCCTCAAGCTAAATGCCAAAAAGTGTACAGTCATCCCCTTTGGCAAAAACAAAGTGCCCACAAATTACCACATAGGTGGTAATCTATTAAGTACAGAAGAAGTAATTAGGGACCCAAGTTGATAGCAATCTCTCATTTGACAACCAAGTGGCCAAAGTGGTTAGAAAAACATTTTATATAGCCCACCTAATCATGACGGGATTCACATCTAGATCAGGGGAGGTCATCATGCCTCTTTACTCATCCCTCATCAGGCCATTAATTGAGTACAATGCCCCTTTTGGGATGTACCTTACCAGACACCTGCAGCAACTGGAAAGACCCCAAAAGTACCTCACCAAGAGGATCAAAGGGCTCAAACAGATGCCATATGCTGCCCGGTTAAAGAAACTCCAGCTCTAGTCAGTGGCATACCGCCTGTTCAGAGGCGATCTGTGCCTGACATATAACGCCATGTCCAACCCAGAATTAATGGACATGCTGCACCTCAGAAAATCCAAATCCCATCGAGCTACGCGCTCGAGAGACTTGAACCTCAGCACTGAAATAAATAGGACATGCTGGAGGGACAGATTCATAACCCAGAGGCTCCCTTCACTCTGGAATAAAATCCCAGTCCAGGTTAGGCAGAGTCCCTCATTGACTCTCTTCAAGAGGAATCTTGATGAGTGATGGGAGATCGTAGGTTTACCCCGGATATCACTTCTGTGTCACTGTTAGACAGAGGCACAGTATACTAACCTCGAAAAAGGGCATAGCAAAATAAATTTAAAATGGGTGGCGAAAGCCAAACACATTCTGGCTAGGCTTATAAATGCCCTAGGGCAGATAGCCTAGTATGAACCTATGAACCTATGAACCTAATTGTTTAATTTGCCAGATGGCTTTTGAATTGGTTTACTCACTTTTTTGCTAATGAATTTGGCACATTTGCTCAACTGTTGGCTCAGTTCCATAGAGCTCAAACTCTTGGCGTCCTCATCTGTGTTTTCAGAGTGTTTGGCTTGCATCTGGTGTCATCCAAGCTAAGTACTTTAAACTCAAATCTAACAAACTCTCCCCTAGGAAATACCATCAAATAACCACCCCAACTATTACTAGGCAAGGCCTTCATGCACTTTCTAAAGCCAGAAACAATGCATCATGCTGTGCTAATATCCCAGGATGTTTCCAAAAAGGCCCAAAACATGAATTATCATGACGACTGGAGTCACTCTTTAAACACAGCCTTCAGACAGACTTCATGCCATGTGACTGGAGAATTGCCATGGTCATCCTTGTGCACAAGAGTGGGCCATCAACAGACTGCAGTTACTATAGGCCCATAAGTTTAACTAGTCTCATATGCAAAACCATGGCAAGATTAATTGGGAAATAAAAAACTTTCAAACACTGGATCCAGCCCAGTTTGATTTTGTCAAGGGCAGATCATGCCTATTCAACCTGAAGGACTTCCTTGAAAAGGCCACCAAAGCAATTGATGAGGGCAAAATGGTGCAAACTGATGATCTTTACCTGGCAAAGGCATTTGATACAATACCCCAGTCAGACATTGTAAACAAACTCACAGATATACGCAGAAATCCTTATGTAATAAGCAGGCTAGCCAGCTGGTTCTCAGATAAGAACCAAGAAGTTAGGATAGGGGAGACTACCTCCACAAAGAGGCCGGTCACTAGCAGGTACTCTCTGGGCTCTGTGCTGGGTCCACTTCCTTTTGGCATCTTCTTCTTGGAAGTAAAGGTCAATGTCAAGGGTCTCCAGCTGACCAGATGATTGCAAACTGGGCAATCACAGAATCCCCCAAGACACCAACATTATACAGGAAGGACTAACACAGACAAATGATTGGTGCCAAAGCCAAGGCTTAAAACTCAGTGCTAAGAAATGTATAATAGTAGCCTTTGGGAAGTCATCAACTTTAGGAAATTATCTCATCAATAACAAAACCCTAATATTAGAACCAGTAGTCAGGCATTTGGGTACACATGTAGATAAGTAACCTGTTTTCGACCAACATATGTCTAAGGTAGTAAACAAATAATTTTAGGTTGGTCAACATATAAACAAGGGCATGGCACCTATGTCCAAGGAAGACATTACTTCACTGTATTTGTCCCTTATCATCCCCATCATTGAGTACAATATCCCCTCCAGTATGTACCTGACCAGACACATGCAATAACTGGAATGTACACAGGGGTTCCTCGGAAAAAGAATGCAGGGTGTAAGTAACATGGCCTATGCATATTGCCTCAAAGCCCTGTCCCTATAATCTGTTTTTACAAAATGTTGAGTAATGATCTATGCCTAGCATACAAGGCATCCTTGGATCCCACTCTGATGGACCTTTTGCATATCCCCAAAATTAATAGGATCAGAGTTACTTGATTTAAGGATTTAAACTTTGCTTGTGACACAAATAGGATACCTCAAAGGGACAGTTATGTGTTCAAGAGAATTCCACTACTCTGGAAGAGGCTTCCCATTCATGTGAAATAGTGCTCTTCCATAACCCTAAACAAGAAAAACCTGGAACAATAGATGGGAAATCAGAAATACACACAAGGTCTAGTACCTATGTCTAAAATGGACAGAAGCAACTCTTGAATATTGACCTAGCTTATATATACCCCTTGAAACTAACATCTAAGGATCATAAACTTGCAGGATACCACTGGGATGCTTGCCTAGGTTTACAAAGACCACAGTGGTGGTTAGCATAACATAAACATATGAACTATGAACCTAAGAGAAGGTAAACAGGAAAAAATATGAGACTTAGAAAAGGTGATAATGGATGAGAATTTGTAAAACAAGGAATGCTGATATACATGTGACAAATAGACCAAAGAGAAGGTGGTGCAATAGTGCTCTGAAAATGTTTTTTCATAGCAATTATGCCTATGTTTAATTTTCCTAAAGTTGTTGAGCACAATGAAAGAAATATAAATTTTTTTTAGATGGAGAATTGTGAATTTTTAAAAAAATACTTCCTTTTTAACAAGTTAATTCTTTGTTTTTTTAAAACATTAATTGTTTTAACACACTGTTCTACTATTGGGAAATGTTAAACCAATCATGGATAAGTTGACAGTATATAAATGTTTTTTAATTGTTGCTTAGATTAATTCTGATGAAGTCAAGTGGTTTGACGAAAGTGCTTAATTCTTGTGTTAATAAAGAGTGTTTTGGGGACTCACAACAATAAATAGTGCTTCATTTTTTGGTATACATGTGACAAAATACTGTAGAAATGTTTAATATCAGGATAGTATTTTATGGATTTTATTAGACAATTGATTTATCTGGATTTTACTCCAAACAATCTGCATACTAAATCAAAAGCATATAGGATTATCTAAATATTATGTTTTGCTGAACACTGAGAAAATGCCAAGGAAAGCATTGAGTTATGTGACTAAAATGAAAATGAGATATCACCTTAGCATGATAGCACTGTTGTGTAACAATGACAGCTTTTACACCAAAGAGTTATAAATATGCATATGAAACCAGATAACACTGTGTTTTAACTAAACATCTTACTTTTAATAACAGTAAAGATTCTTTCAGAAAAAAGATACAAAGTCACATTATATGCAAAAAGATTCAAAATCACAGTATGTACAAATTGTAATGTGGGTATCCTTGCAGGTACCCATATATATTGCTATTCCAGACAAGCATTCACCTGTAATATTCATTGTAAACACCTCACCCATTTTCACTGTACTGCAACAGGAAACTCCAAAAGAGGCCAAAATTAGGCAGGAGTAACACTGTAGTACTAGGCAGAGATCCCTGATAAAAAATAGTCTATTCTTAACAGATCTTGAACAATAGTATGTAAGTTTTTAAAGTCCTTAAATGGACATAGCTTGACATCAGCTCATGTGATGGGATGAAATTTGCATGGTACAATGAGTACACGTGACCACCCATTCCCAAGTGGTCAGTTACTCTGTGAAGCATTAGTTGGTTGTGTTAGTGTCACATTCAAAGAGCTTGAATGATTCCAGATAGTTTCCATTAAACTCCATCATTAAATGCTTTGGGACAAACTGTGAGCAATTGTTCTTCTGAAGAATACAGGAAAAAATTAATGTAAATGAAACACAACAATATGGTGGTAAAAGCAAATAGTTGCAAAGAGACCAGCACCCCAAATCCAAGTCTCAGTAAGACTTATTTATCTGAGGAAGAGTTGTTGTTATCAGCTGTTAACACTCTTCTTGCTGTATAAGACATTTTCCTCATAAAAATAGCTTACCGAAAAATAGACCCCATTTTGCTCAGTAAAAATGGACAGTATTGCATAAAGATGACCTGTCTGCAGCACAGTACATCACTGTTCACACATCTTACACACTAAGATTCATTGGATTGACAGCGATCTCCAGTCTCCAGGAACAAGTAGTATGACTTCCAGAGATATCATATCCCCTCATGTCTTCTGCCCTTCAGGGTAAGGCAGGGTACCACACTTATGGTTCTGATAAAGTGTTTGAGACTAATAATAGACTGGACCTCCAAGATAGCTGCACATTGAGCAACAGCTTAATTCTAGCTCTCCCAGTGTGAAAACAGAAACTTGGCATATAAAGCCAGTGGACCTGGATTCTGAGTAAATTGCAGTAACTGGCTAGTAAGTGCACTGCCTGAATGCCAGTCAAAAAGAAATACAGAGGACCCAAAGGAAAATCAGCTCCAACAGGCAACAAAAAATACTGACTGGGAAAATTACAGTAGCTGTTCAGAAAAAAAAGTAATGCAAGCTCCACACATGAATTCCAGTAACCTTGAGGAAAGATAAAGCAAATACACACAGACCTGAATAAAACAAATGAAACACTAATGGAGTATATCAACACAAATAATAAAAGGCTGGGCAAAATGGAAAAAGCTTCAAACAGATACTCAGATTAGAAGATAAAACTGCAAAACTGAGAGGCTGAAATGAAGGAAAGGCTGGCTGAATATGAGACTGACAAGAAGAGATGTTTCAAAAATATTAGAATTAGAGGGCAGAGGATGTAGGGAAAACCTGAGATTTTCTGCTGTACTTGAGAAGCTGGAAGGAACAGACTGTATTAATTTCATAAAAGCACAAATAAGCATCTGGACTGGTACAACACAAAAGGAATTATTAATTGAAA
Source organism: Protopterus annectens (assembly GCF_019279795.1). Taxonomy (NCBI): domain Eukaryota; kingdom Metazoa; phylum Chordata; order Ceratodontiformes; family Protopteridae; genus Protopterus; species Protopterus annectens. Next base: position 603,822,675 of record NC_056747.1, read on the forward strand.
GGGCACATCATGTGCATACTCCAAACCTGGATATGAGAAAACAACCTAAACCTTTGATAGTAAAGATGAAATCTTACCAGCAGAAGTATTTAATTCTGACAAACCTGTGGTAGAAGGACAAAGTACTAAAAGTGGGAAACAACAAAGTGTTTCTAGAGAATGACTACTCATTGTACACTAGGGAGAAGTGGAATAAATTTACTTCATTATTCAGGGAATGTCAAGAAGCAGGCATTATATTCAAACTGCTGTACCCAGCTATCTTCAAAATATTTTTTCCTGGAGGAACAAAATCATTTTTTGATGAAGTACAAGCTAAGGAAGAAATACAAACATTTGTCCAACAAAAAGTGAGCTGTGAAACAGGAGATTCTGCTTCTTGTTCTTCTGGTAATAAAGACTACAGAAAGACTGTGCCAAGTGCATCCTTTTCTACTATTTAAATGGAAAATGCTTGAAAGAGGGAAAAAGCACAGGAGTTGACTAGAAGGATCGAGAATGCACTGGAAATGAAGCAGAGATGGGGTTTGGGAGATGGCGATGAACAGGAATAGATCAAGAAAATCTAGAAATATTGGACTTTCTTGGACCTTTGTTAAACTTGTAGGGGATTCCAAAACATATGCTGAACTTCATGTCATTAACGTTTGGACAATAAAATCAGTAACTTGGAATTTGACAAATGTGGGATTATAAAGCATTAATTATATTTGTGAAATAGGACAGAACAAGAAAAACTTGTAGGGGATTCTAAACCATATGCCGTACTTCATGTCATTAATGTTCGGAAAATACTCAGGTGAGGGAAAGAGCAGGGAGAAAGTAAAGTGTAAGCAAAACTATTTTTTTCTTAATAGTACTATTTAAATGGTGCATGATTTTCTTTGCATGTTATAAAGTCAAGTTTTAGTGCAATAGGGATACAAATGTAAACAGGTGCTCCCTTTTTTTAGGGATTCTAAACCATATGCCGTACTTCATGTCATTAATGTTCGGAAAATACTCAGGTGAGGGAAAGAGCAGGGAGAAAGTAAAGTGTAAGCAAAACTATTTTTTTCTTAATAGTACTATTTAAATGGTGCATGATTTTCTTTGCATGTTATAAAGTCAAGTTTTAGTGCAATAGGGATACAAATGTAAACAGGTGCTCCTTTTTTTATTTATTTTTTTCTTTCTCCCTACTTCCCTCTTTCTCCTTGTTCAGATTTATGAAATGTAGGCACTGCAATGTAAAAAAAAGATCTGGTTAAAAGACCATGACAAAAGAAAAAATAGTGTGCCTTTTCTCATTCTTGCATAGGGGAATGCCTGGGTTAAGGCTATTATCTTTATATACTAATAAGTTTTAAGACAAAACAAGTAAATGAAAAAGAATATTGAATATTATAAAGTTTTTTTATAGTAAACAGTTTTGCATCTAGTTTTTATATCTGTAGCAGACAATCTGATAAAGAGAAATGGTTTGGAGAAAATGTTTTCTGAAAGCATTCAAGTGTTTCCCCAGCTGAGACTGCTATAAAGATAAGACAAAACCAGGCAACACTTAATAGAACCACAGGTTCTAGCATGCATATTAGCATGGATAATCTTTCTTTTAGTTTAGTTCAAGTTTTTATGTGTGGCTGTATGTTTTGAACATTTGTTCCTATTTTGAGGGTAAAATTTCAATATTTGAAGATGTACATAGTTTTGTGTGTTATTGTTAATAGGTTTTAGGGGGTATTGGGTTTGAATGTGTATTTTTGTTGGAGGGTTTTCAATAAAACAACAAATTCTGCAGGATGTGACATAGATTCAAATGGAGATGACAAGAAACAACTTTATAAAAGATTAAACTGCCCAACAGTCCATGCATGTAACACAAAAGCTGGAGCTAAACATTTAACAAAAAAGCTGTTATCCCTAAAAAGGTGCGAATAGTAATCCCTTAAGAATATGACTCTTTCTATAATGTCTATAAACATGAGTGGTTTCACAGATAAATACAAAAAAGAAAGAGTAGTGAGCTATATTTGAAAACTGTAGCATTCTACAGGAGATGTACTCGAAAAGAACCGAACATGTGAACTTGATAAATAAAGGTTTTCAAGATGGTTATTCGGTGGAATACATTAGGCAAAGGAAGAGAGGAGTACTTGTATTAACTGCAAGAGGAGCTCCAATAATGATAGAAAAGGATGAAAAGATAATAATTGTAGATTTGTAGCATTAAGGGGCTATTGGCATGGGAAGGAGAATTACACTGGCATGTATTTATAATGGAGCTTAAGGAAATTCTGGGAGAAATAATCAGCTTTCAGCAAGGAATGTTACTTATAGGTGGGAAATGGAATTTGATTTGTAACAATGAAGACGTGTCTCAGGCCCAGAAGGTTGTATATAACAAAGAAGGGTGGATTTTTTAAGAAATTTATGAAAATATTTGGCATGGAAGATGTGAATTGACTGCAAGGAGTTCACAGTGAATTTAAATATTATTGCCCAAGATACAAAAAATGGGCTAGGCTAGACAGAATTTATATTTCACAGGAACATGTGCATTTAATTGAAGTTCTTGATACTCACCCAATAATTATTTCAGATCATGCACCAGTAATAACTAAAACAAAAACACAGAGCAATGAAATAAAATGAGACACTGGTGGTTTCCCACCTATCTGTTGAAAAGAGAGGAATTTAAGGAATGTGAAGTAGAAATTATTCAGGAGCTATTAGAGAAGATAGAAATTTCTTCTAAAAATATAGCTAAGGATTGGGATAAAATTAAAGTAGAGTTTAAAAATAGAGTGGATATAAAAGAAAGGGAGATATACATACTGCTCAACCACATTGAATTCTTCAGTATTTACCAGTTTTGAGGTCAAAATGGGGTGCCACAATGCGGCCCCTTGAATTCCCATTTTTTTTTTTTAATTTTTCTTTTAGTTGACGTTTGCTGATGTCATCACTTGCAAGGGCATGCGCCAGTGGCAGCTCATGCTATTGGACTGCAGGACTGCAGCCCCCCAGCTTTCAGCTGTACAAAAATCAAAATAAAAAAAATCCTGGAACTCCACGCATACGTGCTCAGAAACTCAAATCTGGATTGCTGTTTAACCAGTCTGGATTAGGAAAGAAGGCAGCAGCCTACAGATGCTCCAGAAGTCTATGTGGTTAGAACTGCATAGACTGGAAGGGGATCGGACTGCAAGGTCTGCAGACTATGCATGCTCAGAAGGAACTAGAGGCAGTGCACGCATGCATGCTCATTCCAGTGCTGAGAAACAGGAGCTGCTGTTTGGCTTTTCTGTGTGTGTGTGTGTGTGTGTGTGTGTGTGTGTGTGTGTGTGTGTGTGTGTGTGTGTGTGTGTGTATAATGCCCCAGTTAGCTATAACAGGTGGCTAGAGAGAGTAACTCAGGCTCAAACCCTCAACCTTGGGTGCAGGTAGCAAGAGCCTGAATTGCCTACCCACCACCAAAGCATTCAGATTTTTACTCATATTTTTGTTCTGTTCTGTTCCTTATAAAATCTGTGGTTTTCTGGATTTTGAATTCACTAAATAATGAGAGACATCTGAATTTCAGACTTCATATTCTTCAGAAAGTGCATGGTAAAACAAAACATTTTATTCTAGCAATTTTCTAAGTTTAGAAGATCAATATTTGAAACGTGTCCCTATTTTGGAGGCTGTATTCCCCCATTATTGGCTTTGTGCAGGCTTTTTTGTGCTAAGAGTTTGAACACTATGGTGAGAACTGAATTCACTAAAGGATAGCCATTTAAGTTTTAATCTTCCTGTCTTTCAAGAAACAGCTGATTTGGCATAGTGGTTGTGAGGGCTGCCAGCCTAGCTAGATAGGATTTTGTAGATAATTCAATGTACTCTTTAACTTAAATTATCTCTACATAAAACAGCCACAGTTGAAAGGTTTAAAATATTTAATAATAAATAATAAGAACACAAGACAATACTTCTTACTACACAATGCTAGTCAAGAGTTCAGAGATCACAAGAAAATGCTTAACACAGTACAGTAGAATAGTTCTGACATCAATACAGAAAACAGCTAGACTAGACTTTCTATTGCCTATTAATATTTAAGAGGAAACACAGTTCTAAAATAAACTTACATATAGAGCAAGACAGTGCTGGTGATGTCAGTTCTGAAAACAAATGCAAAATGCTCTGATTCTCTCTCTCTCTCTCTGCCCTTAAATTGATAACACAGTACCACTGACTCATTTCAGATTACATCATTATTCTCTGTTTCTCATGCTAACAGAAACTCAGACTGTAACAGCCCTTTTGATCTTGCAACTGGTCAGGAAAGCCAGAGCAATAAAAGACGTTATACATGTAAATTCTAGCCATTAATTTTGGTCTCAAAACAATAGGAAGCATTCCTTAATTCAGACATCTCGGCTCTGAGTTTTAAGATCAAACAATTATACAATGTTTGGCTTATCACCTTTCCTCCAATAGAGTGCAATGTGGTTACATTTTTGAAGTTCAACATTTACCATACTTTTCTTACATTTAAGAGAACAAGCAAGTGGCATACATTAATATTTACAAATGACAGCGTTATCTACAAACTCCTATCTAGCTAGGCTGGCAGCCTTCACATATCTTTGCCCCCCCCGCCGGAGAACTCAAGCTAGTTTTTCAAGTGACCCTTGAGTAACGTTGCTTGAGAGGGTTAGGTCTATCTAAGTATACCTTACCTCATTCCCTGTCTTGAGAGCCCATTTGCACTGGCATTGCTAACCCCACTACGGTGCTACACTGACATATCATACACTTGCAACCCTAGGCTCCATCTTAGCAACTTGGCATTTTGCTGGCTGGCTCTGTGTAACCATATTAGGGGATTGTGGTCTGTAACTACAGTGAATTTTCTTCCATACAGATAAGGCTAAAGTTTCTGGAGTGCCCACATTATGGCTAGACATTCCTTTTCTACAGCTGCATAGCATTCCTCCCTGGGTTGGAGCCTATGACTGAGATAAACCGCTGGGTGCTCTTCTCCCTCTGAAGAAATCTGGCTAAGTACAGCCCTCACCCCATGGTTCAAGGCATCCATCTGCACAACAAATTATTTTCTGTAATCTGGACTGGCTAACACAGGGGGTCCTTGCAAAGCTTCTTTAAGCTTCTGGAAGGCCTGCTGACATGCTGGGGTCCACACTACTTTATCTGTCCTGTTCTTACTTGTCAGGTCTGTGAGGGGAACAGCTATGGTACTATAACTGGGGACGAACTTTCTGTAGTACCCTGCTGTCCCTAAGAATGCCCTCACTTGCATTTTGGTAACAGGTGTAAGCCATGCCTGAATGGCTTCCACTTTGGCAGGTTCTGGCCTGATCTTACCACTCCCCACTCTATGTCCCAGGTAGGAGACCTCTGCCATACCCACCTGACATTTGCTTGGCTTAATGGTCAACCCTGCCCTCTGTAGTCTGCCCAACACCTCCCTGACATGTTGAAGGTGCTCTTGCCAGGAATGGCTGTAGATGGCAATATCATCTAGATAAGCAAGGGTAAACCCTCCTGCTCCTGCTAGGATATGATCTACCAGCCTCTGGAAAGTTACTGGGGCATTTTTCATCCCAAATGGTATATTTGTGAACTCATACAAGCCAAAAGGAATCACAAAGGCTGACATCTCTCAAGCACTGTGAGTCAAAGGCACCTGCCAATAATCCTCGGTAAGGTCAATGGTGGTAAGATACTTAGTCCAACCCAGCAGCTCTAGGGCCAAATATGACCTAGGTATGAGGTAAGGATCTGGCTCTGTGTGACCTTTTAATTTCCTGTAGTCCACACAGAACCTGCTGCTGCCATCCTTCTTTGGCACCAGCACCACTGGGGAGGCCCATGGACTGTTGGACTCTTGAATTACCCCTAATTCCAACATTTCCTGTATCTCCTCCCTCATAGTCTGCTTGACTCTCTCAGGCACCCTATAAAGAGCCTGCCTAATAGGCCTTCGGTGTCCTGTATCCACCTGGTGTTGCACCAGGGGCTGCACCCTGGTTTCCCAGTGAACATGTCTCCAAACTCCTGTAACACTGTTCGGATTTTTCGAACCTGGGTTGGAGATAGCTGCTAGGACATTGCTACCCCTTCAACTGCGGTATCAGTCCGAGTCTCACTGAGGAGATCAGTCACCAAGTCTCCCTCAGACTCCTCCTGCAATTCACTGCAAATACTCAGCACAAGGGCCTCCCTATCCTGGTAAGGTTTCATCATGTTAACATGGTACAATTTGTGCCCCTGCCTTCTGCTTAGCAGTTCCATGTAGTTAACATAACTTATCTTTCTTACTACCTTGTATGGTCTCTCCCAAGCTGCTTGCAGCTTGTTGCGCCTGATAGGAATGAGAACCATTAACTGCTGCCCCACAGCATACTCTCTAGCTCAAGCATTCCTGTCACACCACACCTTTTTCTGTTGTTGGGCTTCTGCCAGGTTCTCCAGGGCCAAACCCATGAGTTCTCTCAGCCTTGTCCTGAGGTTTAGGACATATGCCACAACAGACTCCTTGTGAGGTTCACACTCACCTTCCCACTCATCTCAAATTAAATCTAGAGCTCCCTCACCCTATGCTCATGAAACAACTCAAAGGGTGAAAAACCTGTGGATTCCTGGGGAGCATCTCTGTAAGAAACAACAGATGGGGCAAATATCTGGCCCAGTCTCTCTTAACCTGGTCTGCAAATACCCATAGCATTGACTTGACTGTAGAGTTTAACCTCTCAACAAGACCATTAGTCTGGGGATGGTAGGGGGTGGTCATCAGGTGCTTCACCCCACCGTACTTCCACAGACAAGCCAGCAGGACTGACATGAAACTGGCACCTCTATCAGTCAGTATTTCTTTTGGGAAACCTACACTGCTGAAAATCTCTAACAAAGCATTTGCCACCTTTTCTGCCTCAGAAGAGGACAAAGCCACCACCTCAGGGTACCTTCTAGCATAATCTACTACCACTAGGATATACTTTTTCCTTGTGGAACTTGGGATACTCAGAGGCCCCACAATATCCATAGCAACCCTCTGAAATGGCTCCTCAGTCACAGGCAATGACATCAAAGGAGCTCTCACCTTGGCTCCTGCCTTGCCTACCTTTTGGTACTGCTTGCAGGTCCTGCAGTACACTGTTACATCTATGGAAATTCCAGGCCAATAGAAGTTCTGCATAATATGTCTCTTTGTACATTTTATGCCCATATGACCTGCAAAGGGAATACCATGGGCTATGGTAGAAGTGCCAGACAGTAGGCTATCGGCATTACCAACTGCTGTATTGTCTCACCTTCTAGCCCTCCTTCAGGGGTCCACTCTCT
>NC_056747.1:603835006-603852506 GCF_019279795.1 Protopterus annectens
TAGTTAACATAACTTATTTTTCTTACCACCTTGGAGGGTCCCTCCCAAGCTGCTTGCAGCTTGTTGTGCCTGACAGGAATGTGAAACATTAACTGCTGCCCTACAGCATACTCTAGCTCGAGCATTCCTGTCATACTACACCTTTTTCTGTTGTTGGGCTTCTGCCAGGGTCTCCTGGGCCAAACCCATCAGTTCTCTCAGCCTTGTCCTGAGGTTTAGGACATATGCCACAACAGACTCCTTGTGAGGTTCACACTCACCTTCCCACTCATCTTGAATTAAATCTAGAGGTCCCTCACTCTATGCTCATACAACAACTCAAAGGGTGAAAAAATTGTGGATTCCTGGGGTACCTCTCTGTAAGCAAATAACAGATGGGGCAAACCTTTGTCCCAGTCCCTCTTAAACTGGTCTACAAATGCCCATAGCATGGAATTGATTGTTAGAGTTTAACCTCTCAAGAAGACCATTAGTCTTGGGATGGCAGGGGGTGGTCTTCAGGTGCTTCACCTCACCGTACTTCCACAGACAAGCCAACAGGTCTGACATGAAATTGACACCTGTCAGTCAGTATTTCTTTTGGGAAACCTAACCTGCTGAAAATCTCTAACAAAGCATTTGCCACCTTTTCTGCCTCAGTAGAGGACAAAGCCACTGCCTCAGGGTATCTTGTAGCATAATCTACTACCACTAGGATATACTTTTTCCTTGTGGAACGTGGGGTACTCAGAGGTCCCACAATATCCATAGCAACCCTCTGAAATGGTTCCTCAATTACAGGCAAAGGCATCAAAGGAGCTCTCACCTTGGCTCCTGCCTTGCCTACTTTTTGGTACTGCTCGCAGGTCCTGCAGTACACTGTTACATCTATGGAAATTCCAGGCCAATAGAAGTTCTGCATAATATGTCCCTTTGTATGTTTTATGCCCATATGACCTGCAAAGGGAATACCATGGGCTATGGCTAGAAGTTCCAGATGGTAGGCTCTAGGCACTACCAACTGCTGTATTGTGTCACCTTCTAGCCCTCCCTCAGGGGGTCTACTCTCTATACAGTAACCCTTTTTCCCAGTATACAGATTCCCCCTTCCCTTGAGAATCAGGTCCCTCACTAGCTGGCTCTCTCAGGCTTTGCATTGTAGGGTCTCAGAGCTGAGCCTGTCTCAACTCTCTCTTTGCAACCTTCCCCAGCTCCCCTTCCACAGGAAGTCTGGTATCCCCTGACAGTGGTGCCTCACTGTCAACCTGGGTACTACTACTAACCTTTTCCCTTGCAGACCCTTTATCCAAGGGAACATCAATACCCACAAGCAGCTGTGGCTTACCTTCATTCTCACTGCTATAGAGTAGCTCCCTGTCTGAAGTAACCACCTCACCAGTCCTGGCTGCAAGTATGCAGTCTGTCTGTGCCTCCCCCAGGCTACCAGACCCATATGCTTGTCTCCTAGCCTGACTGCGTGTAACTGCATAAGCACATGGTACTGCCTCATCAAAATCCTTCTCTATCAGGACATCTGCAGCATGGTAGTTTGGTACCCCTGTTGTCTCAAGACAACCTACTATTGGCATTTTGTCTTTCCCACTTAATGGCTATTTCACCTTTTGTTCCCCACCTTGGTTCATAGGCGTCTGCATGCCACATGTACCCACTGGTTGCATTCAAAACATTTAATCCTAGGTCCTGGACATGTACTTAGACTAGTGGCTTACCCTGCTATTGGCAGATTCTGTTGGGGCAGTCTGGGATGCCCACCATGGGTTCCTTTAGATCCATGAGCAGTACTTGGGGTCCTTTTCCTGTGCAGGGATGCCCTGCTTGCTAGGTATAGATCTCCCTTCTTCCCCAACTTCTCTGAAGTAGCACATTGTCTATCAGCTAACCAGATCCTCATGTCCTCAGGCAAAGTGCTAAGGGAATGTTCCCTCACCAAAAGGTCTGCCAGCCCTTCAAAAGTGGTGGCCTGACATCCCCTCACCCTCCTATGAAAATAAGTGCTCAGTTCAGCAACATATTCATACACACTTTCATCTGCCGTGTGTCTATGCTCACAAAACCTTTTCTGATAAGTTTCAGGTGTTAGCTTAAAATGTTCTAACAAGCAGTTCTTAAAAGCAGTAAAATCAAAACGGTCAGCGTCAGACATTTTGGACAAAATAGCTACAGCTTTACCATGGAGTAAGGGGGTCAGGAACAATACCCAGAGCCTTTGGACAACACCATACTAATGAATGAAGCTATCAAAATAATCCCCGTCTATAAACTGCAGAAGCAATTTACTGACCTTTTGTGCTTCTGGGGTCCAGTTACTCCCTTCCCCATTACCTCCATGACTCTGGTGAAGAGTCAGCATCTCCTTTTCATGCTGCATCTGCTGCTGCTTTTCCACAGCTTCCATTTCCAAATGCCTGGCCTCCAACTCAAGTCACTTTAGCTCCAGATGGATTTTTAAGTCCTCTGCAAAAAGGTTGAGCTATCCATTCCGAGTGTTGTACATCTCCACGGCCAGTCTGATCATCCTCTTGGTTGCTGTTTTCTGATGCAGCTGTGACCAAAGCTGCAGTCATGTCTGCCTTAGTCAGGTTTTCCTGCACCAGTACTTTAGCCTGGCACATCTCAGCCAACTGGCTCCTTGTCAGTTTTCCGTACTCCTCTTCTGACATGCTTGCCTGCTCTCCCTGACTAAGTAAGCTCACAAAAGAAATAAAACAATTGCGATCTGGACTGTGAATATTCACTGGGTGGCTGATTTAGAGTACAGAAACACCTTCAGTCATCACTGTACACAAGCTGCAGGAATTCATTATCCACACCACTACAAACCAATTGCCACCCAATTAATAGGTGGTGTGGATATCCCACCACTGCCAAACAATCAATATGTGATGCCCGTGCACTGGCCCAGCAATCAAGGAGCCTCAGCCCTCACCACTAACACCATTGAGGAGCATCCACATTGGGAAGGATAATAAATACACACACAGTAAAGTACAATTTCCCTTAACAGCACACAGAGATCACAATCAGTCTGGGGCTGGTTTCTCCCTTTCTCTCCAGATCCCCAATAAGACTCCCCACTGGCACAGCTATAGGGCCCAGATCTCAGGGTAGTGGTCAGGCTAAAACCTGCAACCCATCTCTGTCCAACCAGTGCTTCATGTCCCTGCCCAAGGAGCTGACACACACACACACACACACACACACACACACACACACACACACACACACACACACACACACACACACTTTGATATATGAGTTATACACAAACACATAGGCACTCCTGGGGAAGGCTGGCAGAGGTTTTCTAGCTATGGCTTTCTGCCCAGACTATACGGTAGTACCACTTGCCACCAATCACTAATATCAGCTACTAATAATAACCTTATCAAAGGGTGTCCAATTATTACTGTGTAGTATTATTATCCAAATGGTAAGTGTGATGAACACCAAGGCTTATTTGAAGTGGCTTGGACAATATCACTATATACATGCAATGTACTCTAGAGCTTAAATTATCTCTACATTAAACAGCCACAGTTGAAAAGTTTAAAAATATTTAATAATAAATAATAAGAACAAAAGACAATACTTCTTACTACACAGTACTAGTCAACAGGTCAGCGATCACAGGGAAATGCTTAAAATAATACAGTAGAATAGTTCTGACATCGATACAGAAAACAGCTAGATTAGACTTCATATTTCCAATCTATACCTAAGAACAAGCACAGTTCTAAAATAAACGTACATATAGAGCAAGGCAGTGCTGGTGATGTTGTCAGTTCTGAAACAAAATGCTCTGATTCTCTCTCTCTCTCTCTCTCTCTCTCTCTCTCTCTCTGTCCTTAAATTGATAACACAGTACTATTGACCCATTTCAGATCACATCATTATTTTCTGTTTCCCAGGCTAACAGAAAGTCAGAGTGTAACAGCCTTTTTGATATTGCAACTGGTCAGGAAGCCAGAGCAATTAAAGACATTATACATGTACATTCTAGCCATTAACTCTGGTCTCAAAACAATAGGAATACTTCCTTCATTCAGACATCTTGGCTCCAAGTTTTGAGATCAAACAATTATACAATGCTTGACTTATCAGCTTTCCTCCAGCAGAGTGCAATGTGGTTACATTTTTGAAGTTCAACATTTACCATAATTTTCTTACATTTAAGAGAACAAGCGTATGGTTTACATTAATATTTACAAATGACAGAATTATCTACAAAATCCTATCCAGCTTGGCTGGCATCCTTCACAGTGGTATGTTGCTCTGACTGTAGTGCATGGGATCATGGGTTCAAGTCTTGGCAGTGAAATGCATGGCGGTAGCACAGCATTTTATTCTAGCAAATTTCCAAGGTTATACAAGCAATGTTTAAAATGTGTCCCTGGTTTCTGGGCTTTTGTCCCCCACCAATAAATTTTGGCTTTTTCCAGATTTCTTGTGCTCCTGTGCTGCAAAGTTGAGAGATACAGTTGAGTGTTGAGTGGATTTTACAAGGAGCTAAGAGCTTCAAGGAAAGATAAGTTTAGTGCTGCTTATGCTGAGTCTGCTTGCATTGTTAAAAGCACAACAGGTACTGCTTTCAACGAAGAAGGCTGTAGGTTCTACTCCCACAGTATGTAGATGCATTGCTGATACTGTTCTGTGTTGTACTTTTAAAGGAGGTGGATGCTGCAGTCCTAAGAATGTGGCCTTTGGTGGAGGTACATAGTAGCTATCAACCTGTTAAAAGTTTGCCATCCATTCCCTATTGCAATATTACTAGTTTATCATTTTTTTAATGTAACGTGGGCATGTTATTCCTCAAGGGTAACAGGCACTTTATTTGTAGATGAAACAATGAAATAAAAAGTTGTTTGCTAGCAGCAACCTCTTCATTAGTTACAGATCTCTTTAATGTGGACTTATTTAGATGACTTTTACTTCTGCAGAGATTGTGCATATTTACTGATACTGGTCGACTGCAGAAGTTTGAGTAGACTTTTATAATGGAAATGTTCTGAATTGGGCAGTTTTGTCATTACGCATGTATTTTGTTTCATTGTTTACTGGAAAAATGTTCAAAACAATAAATTTAAAATGCCCTCTAACAACTGTACTGTATTATACAAAGAATATAATTTAGTACAATTAGGAAGGTGTATCAAAGAACACATGTATGTTTCATACGCAAGGGGCCTATGATTTGAAAACCGCCCAAAGTTAATCTTTATCTGCCACTGGCCAGATGTATTTTCTTTGAATGTGGGTTTCAATGCTGTTTCAATGAATGTGAGTTTCAAGGGCAGATAAGTTTTAATGCTAAGTCTATTTTCATTGTGAGACTACATTGCTTTGTTTAGCAGATGTCTGTTAGTGTTTGCGCTGTAAAATGTAAAATATAACTTTTAAATGAAATCCAAATCATCGTAGAAGTAAAGCAGTTTGCACATTACAGTGTTTATGGTAAATGGGGTGAAATAGCCACGTAATGGGACATTGGACTGGCTGCAGGGGAGAGGCCCCATTTGGCCATGATTTTGTGAGGGGGGAAGGGCAGCAAACTCAAAGACAGCCCCGGCTGAACTATACCTCTCAGCTGTCCATATTTTCACATAATTAATAGATTTTTGCTTCTTATTTTTGGTTTGTTCCTCATAAAATTAGTGGTTTTCTGCCAAATCATTTAGGAATGAAATTACTAAATAATGAGACATTGAGTTTCAGACTTCATACCCTTCAGAAAAATGCATGCTAAAGCAAGACCTGTTATTCTATCAACTGTCTAAGTTTATACAACAGCAATTTTTAGTACTGTCTTTATGTACCCCCAATATAGCTGGCTTTGTCCAGATTTCCTGCAATAAGAGGTTGTGAGGTACACACAAATAAATCACTTTATAGAATTAGGTATATCCAAACCTCTCAACTGTCTCTGACTTTGGCTCAAAACATTGCTCTTCCCCTAATAATCCCTCCGCAAAATGGCAATTTTGGAAGAAAATGTGGAAGGTTTACAATTAATAAATAATTGTAATGATCAGAGTTATAGATTACTTTTATTTCAGAAATGCATGTAGATTCTCTTATTTTGTCAGCTGCTCAACTTAACAGTACTAATATTAAAAAAGTGTCCCTTCTTTGACAGGTTCCTAGCTGTATTATGTAGCTATTTTATATTTTTGCATCACATTTGTGGTCTGTTTTTCATAAAATTATGGTTATCTGGCAAATTAGTGGCAAATCATTAAAGATTGACGTTATAAAATAATGACAGACGTTTGAGTTTCAGATTTCATACCCTGCAGAAAATTCATACTAATGCAAGACCTACTATTATCTTTCTAAGTTTATAAGAGCAATATTTAAAAACTGGCCTTATTTTTGGTCCTTTGTCCCACTTCTATTTATGGCTTTGTCCAGATTTCTTGCTCTGAGGTTGAGACGTATGACAAATGTGTCAGGGCCATCACTGTCAGCTGGAAACATTTCAAATTGTGACATGCTTGTTGCAACCCACTCCCCCGTGTAGTGACTCTGGATGTGTCCAAACAAGGCAAGGAGCAGTTATGCACTGTAAGTGTCCATAGTATCCCCCCATCCAAGGTAGACACAAGTACTACAGTGGCTTTTCATCTGTCCTTGATTTTGCAGAATGTTCTGGTTTTCTGTCATATTTTTATGCTGTTGATTTATGCTTCTTATTATTCAGAAAATGCATGTTGTTGCACGGCCTGTTGCTCTGTGTTCAAGTAGCAATGCTTTAATGACCATCAGGTAACCTTGTCTGAGATTGTAAGATGCAAGTAAGCTTTAATAAGCATACTGTTAAAGAATTACCAACACTGAAAGCCTTTTTGTTGCTGCCACGCAGAGAATATTTACATAAAGAGATAACATATAAGCCTTAGGTATTGAAATGCATATGACAGTATTTGTAATAAAGGACAGGATTACAGTATTTTCAGAAGCTCACTACTTTTGTTAGAGACTTGCAGTCATCTTTGCAGGTTTTACCAGTAAACTAAACAGAATGCTAATCTATCATGTGTGATCCATAACCTGTGCAGTAATCTTTTAAGCAATTTATCTTAAGCTTGTTTCTTGTTTGCTGTTCATTTTTTAATTTGATCATGTTTTCCCTATGAAACAAGTAGATAGTTCTTGTCAGGCAGCAGGTCTTTTTGGATAAGAAACATTTTTACAAGTGGGGGTATCACAGAGATTGCTACTTTCAGCATGTTACTTGTGCAAGGAGAAGTGGTTTGAGTTGCGTGCTGCTTCTTTTTTTATACTTGATTTTGGCTGGCATTCCAGTAATGTATTTAAAAAGTAATTTATTTTTTCTTGCCTCACAACCTTTTTATTTCCATCTAGATATTAAGTAAGCTGTCATGTAGCCAATGCATTGAACTATTTTTTTTCTTCTACACTTCATTTTGTCTTGATTGGACTCTCATAATGAAGGTTTGGCACCCAGAGCAGTGTAATTAATTAAAGTCCCAATTTTTCTGGTATTGAGCATAGCTCCACCCATTTCTGGTTGGTCACACCCCTTCCCATTGGCCCCACCCATTCAACTGTCTCCTGCAGCCCCCACTTTGATTTGAAGTCACCAGCCGCCACTGACATGTGCGATGACAGCAGCTCTGTGAGGCAGACTGCCAGCCTGTCGAATTTGGCTGAGGGCTCGCACTGTGTCTGTATTAATTTTTTTTTACATTTGTACATTGATGTTCACTTTATCATGGATTTAGAATAGCAGGGAGAGGCGGGGAGCTCAGCAGCAGGATCAGCCAGGACAGGATGAGAAAATTTATTTATAGCGGCTAGACTTCCTCTGGAACCAGGTAAAAAACTTTTGATTACAACTGTTCTTTTATGTAGCATTTCAAATTCTTTAACACAACCTGCAAATTCCATCTACTCACACTCCTCAAGCCAAACTATCACAGACAGATGCCATTTGAAAACTATTGCAAAATATCATAGGCACCCTGGTAAAGCACCTTTCAGTATTTATACAAGGATGAGGAATTCTCAGAAGGACATAAACTCAACACAAAGCCATTAGTAAGAGAAATTATGCCTAAAGTTTTCACTACAGTTAACTTTGTGCTCCCAATTAAACAATTGAGTATTACTTTTCATAGTTTTTTGAGATAGCTGCTAAGTATTATTATTATTATCAGTGTACTTAATCGGTATAATTCCATGAAACTGTCAACTGATTGCCTTACTGTAAGCTTTCTGACAGTTTAGTATTGACTTTTCATTTAGTCTAAGCAGGGGAAAAAGAAATAAACTGCTTTAGTCTGAGAAGTGAGAATGTGCATCCCTTTAACAACTTTGCAGTAAGTTCAACTAGATCTAAGGGGTGGAGCATCTTGCTTGCACTTAAGAGACTGGCATTATCCAACATTTTATTGACTTTATTAATGAAGTTTTTTTGTAAAGGTATTTCTTAATACACACACACACACACACACACACACACACACACACACACACACACACACACACACACACACACACACACACACACACACATATGCATGCACAAAGGAAAGGCGAAATGAACGGATTCATTTGCAGGAAGATAATAATGGATGGGCAATAATAATAAAAAAAAAAAAACGCATATGTATATACAGTGACCAGCTAACCAGTATGATTTGCAGTCAGTTAACTCACTATTTCAGCCATCTGCTGGGAATGGCATCCCTACCAGATACATTGTTATTGGTTTACTTATCACAATAACATTTTACAGCCTAAGGTTAAGATTTGATTTTGTTGCTTATACCTTTTTTGTTGGTTTGTACCTTTTGTTGATTTGTGGCTTTCATTAACTTATGCTTATTTTTCTTCAGCAGTAATCTCACATCTCAGTCAACACTAATTGATTCTTTTGTGCTTTATTTGTTTATTTGTTATAAACACCATTAGTCTTTTACATTTTAGCCCTGCAAGCTCCAGAACATCCTTTCTTAAAACTTTGCACAATTATCCATTTACATTTTAAGTCTTACATTTATCTAAATATTTATCTTTAACTGCATTTCCTCAGATCTATTACCCTGCATTGTTCTGGGAAGCACTTCTGGTTAGCAACAGGTTTATTATTCTTTATTGGTCTGAGCAAAACCTTAATAGTAAATAACAGTTTTGTAAAAGTGTTGTGCTGTGATTTAGTATTTTGGTATTGCTTTATTACCATTGCCAGTCTAGGTATCTAGCAGTTCTAGCAGTTGTTGTCAAATATTATTACCTAGGCATTTAGTCAGTGAGTCAGTTACTTCTTAACTCTACCTCTAAATTCAGTTCATAGACAGCAGTCATACCTTGCAAGGAATCTGGGCAAAGCCAAAAATAATGGTGGAACAAAGGCCCAGAAATCGGGACAGATTTTACATATTATTCCTGTAAACTCAAACAGTTGCTAGAATAATATGTTTTGCATTATTCTGTATTTTATGAGAGATATGAAGTTTGAAATTCAAATGTCTGCTATTATTTATTATTATTTAGTGATTCGGTGTTCATGTTGGTATCCCACAATTCCATTGAAGTGGGCGAGGTTACATGATTATGTATGCACATTTTATGCTAATCAGCATCCCCATTTTAGGCCAGTTGTACCTAATTTTCATGGGTCTTTGTCCATATTTTTGTTGTTTCCAGGATGGGAGATATAGGGATATGGTTAAGACATAATAAGAACTATTTAGAGGGCCTGACAAATATTAAATTATTGCAAAGTACGGGTAATCTCACAGAACTAATAGAGCAGCAAATGCAGAATGCTGAACAGAAAATAAAGAGCTACTTCAATAATATGCATGAGTTTAGAAAGATTAGTGTTAAGCAATAGTTTTTGATAATAACTCTAAAGTACACAAATATTTAGCACAACAACTCAGGCAACAGAAAGTAGAAAGGGCTGTCACCAAGTGTAGGGAGCCTATAACAAGGAAGATAAAAAGGGATCCTGTAGCAGCATTACAAATATTCCAGAAATTCTATGATAGTCTGTATAAAGCAGAGAAATATGGAAGTGAAGAAAAGGTACAAATGGAAATGTTTATGGAAGATTTAAATATGCCAAGGTTAGAGGTAGAAGAGGCTCAATTACTAACAGTTAGGATACGAGGAGATGAGATAAAAATGCTGATGTATAACCAATCTACAGAAAAGTTCCCAGGAATAGATGGTATTCCCAAGAGGTTTGGAAGCTAGGAGGGAAAAAACTCATAAAAATCTGAAAGGTTTTGTTTAACAGTATTTTAAGAGGAGGAGAAGTACCGATATACTGAAAGAAACCGGTAGTAGCTGTAATACCTAAAGAGGGTAAAGATCCACCCAATCCAGCTTCATACAGGCCTATTCAATACTAAATCATGATTATAAAGTGCTTATGTCTATAATGGCTAAAACAATGGCAAAAGTGATGCCACAATTATTAGATATAGATCAATGTGGTTTGGTGGAGGGGAGACAAACATTTGGCAACATTAACAGAACATTGATTCAGAGGGAAGCAGAATGTAAGAAAATACCACTGTTGTTGATGAGTCTTGATGCAGAGAAAGCATTTGACAGAGTAAGTTGTGACTTTGTGAGAAGAGCAATGGAAGCCCTTGCATTCACTGATAAGATTATAAGGTTGACTGATTAAATATATGAGGGATCTGAGACAAAAATTACAGTGGATGGGGTTCCTCTCTGATCATCTCTGCTTGAGCAGAGGAACCAGGCATGTGTGTCCTCTCTCCCCTTTGTTATTTACATTATATTTAGAACGATTGGCAAAGAAAATAAGAGACTCAGAAATTCAAGGATATAACTGGTATGGAAGTCAAATAAAATTGGCTTTATTTGCAGATGATATTATTTCATACCTGACAAAATCAAAAAGGGACATTACAGTGCTGTGGAACATTTTGAGACAGTTTCAAATATTTTTGGGGTACAAAATTAATGAAGCTAAAAGAAAGGCAATAGCGGTAAGTTATAAACCCATACACTAATTGGTTTAGTAATATTTATGGGGACATGACAAAATGAAGTATTTAGAAGTATGGATTAAAAATTATTCTGGTGTGGCACATAAGCAAATGTGGGAAGATACTAAACAAAAGATAATACAAAAACTACGAAAATGGAAGCTCTGTTATATGAATATCGATAGTAACATACAAACAGTTAAAATGTTTTAGTCCCTTTAGTCTTATACACAGCTCAGGCATACTTTTATCAACCAGAAAAGAAGTTGTGGATATTAATTAATAAAGTGCTGAAGGAATTTATCTGGGAGAGAAAGATGGCAAGAGTCAAGTGGGATAAGCTTATTCTTCCAACAGAACAGTGCAGATTGTGATTACCCGAGTTCAAGGAATACTTCAGAGCAACACAGTTAAGGCTCCTATGAACAGCACAAGCAGAAAACTATAATTCAAAGTGGAAAAAGATGATAATGAAACAGGGGAAAGCTCAGGAAACAAGGAGAGACTGTGATTTTGGATTCAGACCTTTAAGAACAACAACAATAATGATGTAGAATATTATATTCATAAAGTAGTAGAAAATATTCTAATATCTAAGCCAACACAACAATGGAGAAAGTAGATTCTGCTGATAGGGATGACTGCATTTATGGAGAAAGACAATAGGCAAGACAGGGCAGGAATATTTTGGAGAAAACTGGGAAAGGAACCAAGGAATTGGGAGCAAATAACTAGTGAGGGGAAGATAATAGAATCGGAAGACACCAAGAATTTATTTGGACTGCTGATGAGAGATTGTCTTCCCTATCAATGATTTATATCAGAGTATAGGCAAAGAGAAAGAAATAGGGGGGTCATAAATGAAGATCAGCATTGGTAGAGTTTTTAGTAGAATCTAGAACAAATGTTGCTGTTTGTGAAGATTGGTGAAGATAGACGAAGCTTGCCAGCCTAGCCGGATAGAATT
Organism: Protopterus annectens; assembly: GCF_019279795.1. NCBI lineage: Eukaryota > Metazoa > Chordata > Ceratodontiformes > Protopteridae > Protopterus > Protopterus annectens. The sequence continues at coordinate 603,846,965 of NC_056747.1, forward strand.
TTGTAAGTAATTCTGCTATCTGTAAATATTAATGTAAACAACAGGCTTGTTGTCTTAAATGGTAAAAATAGTATTACATGTGGAACTGGAAAAATGTAATAACAGTGCACTCTACTGACCAAGTAAAGCATGTTGTGACCCTTTGATGTTAAAACTCCGAGCCAGTAAGTCTAGAGTGAGGCATCCTGCCTATTGTTTTAAGGCCAGAGTTAATGACCAGCATTTGCATGCATAAATGTCTTTTTTTGCTCTGGTTTCTGCCCAGAGGTGAAGAATGTAAATGTAGTTTCTGGTAACCCGGGAACCCAGGGAAGTGTGAAGAATGATGTAATGTGAACCAGGTGGGTGATTTTAAAAACAGAGAGAATCAGAGAGCATTAAGCATTTTTGTCTTGACCATCCAACTCACCAGCACTGTCTTGCTCTATATGTAAGTTTATCTTAGACTTGTGTTTTCTCTTAGAAATAGCTAGAAACTAGAAAGATTAGACTAAGGGTTTTTCTGTGATGTCAGAACTGTACTACTAAATTATTTTAAGTATTTCTCTGTGATCTCTGAACTCTTGACTAGCACTGTGTAGTAAAAGTATTATCTTGTGTTTTGACTATTTGTTATTAAATATTTTAAACCCTTTCAACGTTGGCTGTTTTTGTAGAGATAATTTAAGCTCTTTAGAGTACTTGCATGCTTTTGGTAAAATTGTACAAAGCCAGTCCAATAGCTTTAGCCCCGGGCTATACTACCAATTGGATAATAATATTGCACAATAATAATTAGACACCCTTTTAAGGGCCTTTGAGTAGCTGGTAAATATTAGTGGGTGGTGGCAGCTGGTGCTACCATATAGTCTGGGAAAAAGTGGCACAGCTGGTTCCTGACCCCCTTACTCCATGGTAAAGCTGTAACTGTTTTATGAAAAATGTCTAACATTGCATGTTTTGATTATACTGCTGTTAAAAATCAATTGTTAGAATTGTTTAAGGTAATACCTGAAACATAACCAAAAAGAAATGAAATAAAAGCTTACACTTCTTGCTATGTAGTCTTGGGAACCGGTACACTCTTCAAGTATACAGCAGAAAAATCCAAAAAAGAATGCTTGTATAAGAAAACACAAGTTTATTAAACGAACCAAAACACAGTCAGTTTAGCGCTTTCACCTGTCAGTATCAGGCTTCCTCAGAACTAACTGTTACTGAGTTACAAACAATTTAAATCACTTTTTTGGCGCCAACCAGCCAAATAATTTAAAGGTAAATCACTTCTGACAGCATTTAAACACTCTGTTTGAATATCAACAACACATGAAGACAGTTACCTAATATAAATATTAATTCATTTTCAATATATTAAAATATAAATATAAATACAAATACATTCTTATGTCTTGTGTACAAAGTATAATAAAGTATAAAAAAAAAATATAATAAAAATATAAAATAGTGTTGAGTATGTTACCATGCTAACTGCATATACTTAGATGTAAACTTTATTATGGTGTATTGTGTATACATAAATAAATGAATGAATACATACTAATGTAAAAAAAACTTGAATGAATACATACTAATGTAAAAGACTTGTATATAAACATGGATTTTAATTAATTTTATACTGCAATAGAGGCTTTATGGATATATTGTCGTTTAATCCAGGGGGTGTGGATGCATCTGTGTATAATTGCCACCACATTTCCTGAAGAGATAAAAAACCTTTACAATCCCCACCCCTGGGATCCGATTTGATAACGTCTATAATGCCAAATGTAAATCTATGCTCTATTCCAAACTGATTAACATGTCTACATAACGCATTCTTTTCGTCACCTTTTTTAATACAGTATATATGATCATAAATCCGTCTATTAAAATGCCTCTCCGTCTTTCCAATATAGAAAGCGGGGCATGCACCACATAATGCAATATATACCACATACTTAGTTCTACAATTTCCATGTTGAAGTTTTATATTTGATCTAGTAATGTTTTTTAATTTTACTGTTTCTTGATTATTGATCAAATAACATTGGTTACAACTCCCACATTTATGTGTATTAGTGGGTGCATTAGTTATTCTAATGGGTCCCTTCTCTAATATTCTCTTAAGGTTAGGGCCCATTTTATTTACAAAGATCGGTCTGTTCCCTATTATTTGTAAGATATGTGCATCAGTTTGAATAATATTCCAATTGTTTCTTATGATATCTCTAACCTTATAGGTATATGGCCCATATTCCAAAATACATGCTCTACCAGAATAATTTGGCCTAATGATGGAATTCTTCGTAATAATACTGTTATTAGAATTTATATGAGCTGATCCTAGTAAAGGGGTATATTTTGTACCCCACTCCTTCAATACCTGTTTCTTAATATTTTTCATCATTTTGATGTCATACCCTCTATCCATAAATAAAGTAATTATAAAATCAATGTCTTCTATCATGTGTGCATATGAAGAGGTCATCCTTACAGCACATATTAATTGACCTTTAAAAATGTTTTTCTTCATACCCTTGGGATGATTACTCGTAAATTCAAGGTAGCTATTTGAAAAAGTTGACTTCCTATGTATTCTCGATGAGAATTGATTACCATCCTTAAAAATGAAAGTGTCAAGATATGCCAATCCAGTTTCATTTTAAGAATAGGTGAATTTTAAAAAATCACTGCTAGAGTTTAAATAATCTAAAAATTGATGTAGGTATTCTTCAGTACCGTCCCATAATATATATATATATATCATCCAGGAAGCGAGAATAATATTTGATGTTTTTGTAAAATTCACTTTGAAATATAGTCAATTCCTCCCAGTCAAGCATAACAAGATTAGCAAACACAGGGGAACAAGCTGCCCCCATTGCGACACCTCTTTTTTGCCTAACTATTTCCCCTTCATAATAGATGTAATTATGATCAAGAACTATACACATAAGATCCATAATGAGACAAACTTTGTCCCACTCGAAATCAGAGTATTTTCTCAAACTTCTTACAAATGATTCTAGTCCCTAATACCTGAAACATAGAGGAAAACATTTTATGAACATAGACGCAAGGCAGTTGAAAGTGTGTGTGAGTATGTTGCTGAATTGAGTACTTATTTCCATAGGAGGGTGAGTGGATGTCAGGTCACCACTTTTGAAGGGCTGGCAGACCTTTTGGTGAGGGAACAAGCCCTTAGCACTTTGCCTGCGGACATGAGGATCTGGTTAGCTGATAGACAATATGCTACTTCAGATGAGTTGGGGAAGAAGGGAGAACTATACCTGGCAAGCAGGGCAGCCCTGCACAGGAAAGGAATCCCTAGTACTGCTCATGGGTCTAAAGGAACCCATGGTCGGCAGCACAGACTGCCCCAACAGAATCTGCCAGTAGCAGGGGAAGCCACTAGTCCAGGTACATGTCCAGGAGGTAGGGTTAAATGTTTTGAATGCAACCAGTGGGGCCATGTGGCATACAGGTGTCCACGGAGGCAAGGTGGGGCACAAAAGGTGAGAGAGACAGTAAGTGGGAAAGACAAAATGCCATAGTAGGTTGTCTTGGGACAAGGGTACCAAACTACCACCAGAGGTTATATCCTATTGTAGTGAATGGCAAAGAGACCATTGCCAAGAGAGACACAGCTTCTGATATAACCATTGTAAAGCCTGTGATGGTTACAGAGGAGCACTACTTGCCTGGGCAGTCTGCTCCAGTCAGGGATTTAGGAGGGATCCCATTCCAAATACCTTTGGTTAGGGTTCACCTTGACTGGGAGGGTGGAAAAGGAAGCCAGCAAGTAGGTGTGTTTGAGGATATACCTGCAGATGTCCTGATAGGGAATGATTTTGAAAATGCAGTACCCTGTGCTTGTGCAGTTATATGCAGTCAGGCTTGGAGACAAGCAGGTAAGTCTGGTAGCCTGGGGGAGACCCAGACAGACTACATACTTGCAGCTAGGACTGGTGAGGTGGTTACTTCAGGGAGGGAGCCACCCTGTAGCAGTGAGACTGAAGGTGAGCCACAGCTGCTTTGGGTACTGATGATCCCTTGGACAGAGTGACTACAAAGGTAGAGGTGAGTAGTAGTACCCAGGCTGACAGTGAGGCACCACTGTCAGGGGATACCAGACATCCTATGGAAGGGGAGCTGGGGAGGGTTACAAAGAGAGAGTTGAAAAAGGCCCAGCTCTCAGACCCTACATTGCAAGGCCTGAGGCAGGTAGCTAAGGAGGCACCTGATTCTCAAGGAAAGGAGGAATCTGTATACTGGGACAAAGGGTTACTATACAGAGAGTGGACCCCTGCGGGAGGGCTAGAAGGTGAGAGAGTACAGCATTTGATAGTGCTTAGAGCCTACCATCTGGCACTTCTAGCCATAGCCCATGATATTCCCTTTGCAGGTCATATGGCTATAAAACGTACAAGGAGGCATATTATGCAGAACTTCTATTGGCCTGGAATTTCCAGAGATGTAACAGGGTACGGCAGGACCTGTGAGCAGTGCCAAAAGGTAGGCAATGCAGAAGACAAGGTGGGAGCTCCTTTGATGCCTTTGCCTGTGATTGAGGAGCCATTTCTGAGGGTAGCTATGGATATTGTGGGTCCCCTGAGTACCCCAAGTTCCACAAGGAAAACTTATGTCCTAGTGGTAGTGGATTATGCTACACGATACCCCGAGGTGGTGGCTTTTTCCTCCATTGAGGCAGAGAAGGTGGCAAATGCATTGTTTGAGATTTTCAGCAGGGTAGGTTTCCCAGAAGAAATACTGATTGACAGAGGTGCCAATTTCATGTCAGACCTGCTGGCTTGTCTGTGGAAGTCCAGTGGGGTGAAGCACATGAAGACAACCACCTACCATCCCCAGACTAATCGTCTTGTTGAGAGGTTAAACTCTACAATTAAGTCCATGCTATGGGCATTTCCAGATCAGTTTAAGAGGGAGTGGGACAAATATTTGCCCCATCTGTTGTTTGCTTACAGAGAGGCTCCCCGGGAATGCACATGTTTTTCACCCTTTGAGTTGCTGTATGGGCATAGGGTGAGGGGACCTGTAGAGTTAATTCGAGATGAGTGAGAAGGTGAGTGCAAGTCTCACAAGGAGTCTGTTGTGGCATACGTCCTAAATCTCAGGACAAGGATCAGGAAACTCATGGGCTTGGCCCAGGAGAACCTGGCAGAAGCTCAACAACAGTAAAAGGTGTGGTATGACAGGAATTCTCGAGCTAGAGAGTATGCTGTGGAGCAGCAGGTAATGGTTCTCATTCCTGTCAGACACAACAAGCTGCAAGCAGTTTGGGAGGGACCCTACAAGGTGGTAAGAAAGGTAAGTGATGTTAACTACATGGTGGAACTGCTAGGCAAAAGGCAGGGGCAAAAATTGTAGCATGTTAACATGATGAAACCTTTCCATGATAGGGAGGCCCTTATGCTGAGCATTTGCAGTGGATTGCAGGAGGAGTATGAGGGAGAACTGGTGACTGATCTCCTCAGTGAGTCTCAGACTGACACCTCAGTGGAAGGGGTACCAATGTCCAAACAGCTATCTCCTACCCAGGTTC
>NC_056747.1:603857506-603959692 GCF_019279795.1 Protopterus annectens
GCTTACAAAGAGCTGTTGTGGCAATTAAGGTTGGCTGCAAATGTACATCCAGGGTTAAATGATTACTTGACTATCCTGCCAGTATTAAAAGAAAAAGCAGGACATGTCTAAGTCCCTTCATTTGTTTTATTGTTTTACTAATATGACAGTGAATAATATTGACCTAATGGTTTTTCCTACTCTGATTATTTTAAATAATAATATTCATGATTTATGCTAATTTAATGATTTAATGATTTTTACTGGCTGTTTTTTTAACCAATTATGGTTGTTTTAAACCTATTTAAACTGCTTTTTAAGAAAAGGCCTTTGTTCTGATGAAGTCAACTGTGTTTGATGAAAGCTCTTAACTTATTTTTTATACAATAAAATGGACTAGAAACTGGAGACTGACTACCAGGGGGGCTTATTTTTTGGTTTATTTGTTTTTTTGGTAAGCACTTTTACACCACTTTACTGGTTTTATAGTTTTATTTGTGGTGTTTTGGGTGTCATGGATTCTCCTGAACCTTTGGATTTTTCATCAGTCATTGATTCTGGGCATCACCTGGAATTTTTAGAGCTCAAAAGGGATGTGGCTGAGTTAAAGGGTGAGTTAACTCGACTTATTGAGCTGTTTTCACAACAGCACAGTCACCAGAGTGGTTTGCTTGGTTCTGGCAGTTGTGTGGAGGCTGTACAAGTCAATGGAGGAGGCTCCTGCTCCCAAGGTAATGAAAACTTTTCAAATGGATTGGGCAGCTGTTTGCGCGCCTCGGGGAGGCATGGTGATGTCATCGCGACAGCCAAGGTCCATCATGGTGACGGAATACAGCATTTTCCCTGTAATGGGGATGATTTTTCAAATGTTAACCAGCAAAGTCATTCGGGAAAGGATTTAGGCACTAATTGTGCCATTTACTTTGGCAAAGACCTTGATGTTATTTCCGACAGCGTTATTGAGCAGCCGCGACAGGCAGAACACAAAGAAACAGGTACTGGTAACCTTATTCAAGATTCTATTCCCCCTAAATTGATTAATTGCAATCCTGACAGGAGATGTAATCACAGCAGTGACCTGAGCAGAGAGTTACTTTCAATAGGCAATCTTCTTGTCCTAGGAATGATGTTAACAACTGTAACCAGAATACAAGGGGGACTAGTTGTAAATATGGTGCCCTGTTTAAAAAGAACTTTTTTTTTTCACTGAACCACACAAGGCACCAGGGACAATGTCTGGCAAGGACAATTCTAATAATAACAGTTTCAAATCTTTGTAAGACATGATTTATGTGTTTGAGAAAAACTGTTTAAATTTAAAATGTCTCAAATGGAAATTGTTTATTTTAAGGAATGCCTGCATTTACAAGTGGTACCGCAGGGGTACGGGTGTATAAATTTCCGTTTGGACTACATTATGATGCTGATGTTATTGGGGATTTTGTTAAACTTTTTGTGCATTTTCATGAACAGATGGAAAATAGGCTTCAAAAAGAAGTAGAAGAGTTAAATGGTATTATTTTAGGTGATTTGTTGTTTTCCCAATATGAAGGGCTTTATAAATAATCATTGACAGGGTAGAGAAAAAATGCAACAATATTTTTTATAAAAAATCAAGGAAGTTAGATAGGGACCTTAAGCAATACAAAAATCATAAAGTGTATCCTACTAATAACCTTGTTTTTAGACATACAGATTCTGATCAAAGTGGGTTTCATTCCCAATTTGATGGTAATAACAGGACCATGTCTGGTATAGAAGGGGAAGATGAGAATAGGTATTTTGGAGAAGAAGAGACAGTGGATTGTCCTGATCAACAGGATTTTCCAGTTTTAAGGTGCTCCAAAAGAATAGCAAACAAGAAGCAAGGGAGACAAACTGCATACAGAAAAGTGGCACAATACCAGAAAGGTTTCCCCAAGTGGCAGACAGGGAGGTATCAACATTAGGGAATGAAGGGCAGGACATTCTCCATATCTCCTATGGTTTCAATATTTACAACTACACTGATAGGATTATTACAGATTAATTTTTTACATTATCTTCTAAAGGGTTTAAGTTTGTCCCCACTAAAATTCCTGATATTGCAGAAGTATTAATAGATGTACAGCTGTATTTAAGGAAATTAAACTTGAAAGTTTTATTTTGGAAAAAAGATGGGGGCAATAAATTCATAGAAAAGAAATATATTTTTAAGAAAAATAGTGTATTTAATCCACCCCTACATCCCCTGGTAGCCATTTTTGAGAAGGCTGTTAGAGAGGATCTTTATAAGATGTGGGGGGAAAAAAGAAAGTCTTTTTCAAACTTAATTTCAAGGAAAGGAGGTTTATTCAGGAACTAATAGAAGATAAAAGTGTTCGAATTATGACTCCAGACAAAGGTGAGGGTATTATAGTTTTCAATTCTGAGGACTATACCAATGCCATGCAGGAAATTTTGTTTACTGTTTCCAAAAACCAAATACACATTTCTTATCAACGTATCGATAGCTTTTTATATGAATATGTATTAGATTGAAGAATTTCCAAAGAGGTTTATGATTTTCTTTCTAATTCACATCCCAAAGTACCGGTTATGTTTGGGATACCAAAAGTACACAAGAGTATTGTGGCCCCTCCATTTAGGCCAATAGTGGCAGCTGGAGGTTCTAAAATACACACTTTAGCTGTCTATATAGACAGAATGATAAAGCATATTGTGGATGGGGTACCACATTTGGTTAAAGATTCATGGGACTTCCTGGGGCAACTAAAAACATAATTATGGTCCCCAATAGTTACTTTTATGACTATTGAGGTCAAGGATCTTTTTTCCTGTATTCCCAAACAAGAAGGTTTAGTGATATTTGAGGATGTACTTTTTACCTGTTCCCACATACAACATGATCAGGTTACCATGCTATGTGAAATCATGGCCCTCATTCTTGAAAATAATTATATATTTTTTGAGGGGCAATATTTTCAGCAGGTAAAAGGTGTAGCTATGGGGGCCGCTTGTGCTCCCGTTTATGCTAATCTTATTTTATTGGGTTGGGAAAGGGAATATGTTTTCAAAAGTGAATATTTCTCAGAGATTCTCTCTTATAACAAGTTTTTGGATGATATTTTTATTTTATGGAGAGGTAAAAAAGACTCTATACTTGCTTTCATTGAGTATTTTAACAGTACCACCACTTTTTTAAAATTTACCTTTGAGTGTCATGATGAGGAAATAGTAAAAGGAAAAGAAGGTTTTATTTCTCGAGTATATCATAAGAAAACCTTCTGTAATAGCTATTTACATTATAACAGCCATCACCCACTGTTTCAGAAGAAAGGCATCATTAAAGGTCAGGCTATTAGGATAGCCAGGATGAATTCCCAAAAAGAGAATGTAATAAAGGAATTTGTACATCTGAAGGAAATGTTTTTAGATAGGGGTTATCCTGGTGAATTTATTGATGCCATTCTGAGAGAAGTTTTTGGATGAATGGGGTAAAAAATATATACCGCTTTTAGGTAGGGGGTTAACAAAAACTTCCTAGACAGGTGTAGATGTAGATGTAGATGTAGATGGTGGGACAAATATTGATTTCCAACAAGCCTGTGTGATTCAATATAGTCCCCTATACAATGGGGTTAAAAATATTCTTAATAAAAACTGGAGTATTTTCAAAACCAACAATGAGGTGTACCAAGTTTTGGGTGAAAAACCCACTTTTTCTACCAAAATAGGACCTAATTTAAAGTTGGTTTTAGAAAGGGAAATTGGTAATAGTGGAGCTAACAACAACATAAATGGTACCAGACCCTGTGGTAGGTGTTCTTATTGCCATTACAGTCTACAGGGTACCTCTATTACCTTGGCTAATGAAAATGGTAACACTTTGTTTTTCAGGAAAGGAAACTGTTTTTCCAGCAAACTAGTATATATTGCGAAATGTAATACCTGCATTTCATTTTATGTTGGAAAGACTGAGAGGCTTCTTAAATCCGGAATATATGAGCATCTATATGATGTAAAAAATAAAAGAGAAACAAATGCCCTGTTTAGACATAGTTTACAGTGTGAGGGTTTTTCTGGGTTTAAGTTTGCCATTCTGGATACTGTGCAAGTAGATTCAAGAGGGGGTGGATTGGCAAAATGTATTGTGTAAAAAAGAGCTGTTGTGGCAGTTAAGGTTGGCTGCAAATGTACATCCAGGGTTAAATGATTACTTGACTATCCTGCCAGTATTAAAAGAAAAAGCAGGACAAGTCTAAGTCCCTTAATTTGTTTTATTGTTTTACTAATATGACAGTGAATAATATTGACCTAATGGTTTTTCCTACTCTGATTATTTTAAATATTAATATTCATGAATTATGCTAATTTAATGTTTTTTATTGGCTGTTTTTTAACCAGTTATGGTTGTTTTAAACCTATTTAAACTGCTTTTTAAGACAAGGCCTTTGTTCTGATGAAGTCAACTGTGTTTGATGAAAGCGCTTAACTGATTTTTTACATAATAAACTGGACTGGAGACTGGAGACTGACTACCAGGGTGCTTATTTTTTGGTTTATTTGTTTTTTTGGTAAGCACTTTTACACCACTTTACTGGTTTCATATTATTTGGGAAGATTATGCCCTTAGTGCTATTTGCTGAAGCTTACAATCTGCTGTGGCTCAATCTGCCTCTGTCCCCTGAACATGAGGAAGCTGGCCTTGCTCACCCATCACCACTCTTTTTGGCTTGCTCTTGTAGAATTGCTGTCATTAGCTAATCCCAGGTTCTCTTGGTTGAATTCAGAGCATTATTTCTGTACCATAGAATCAGCAATATAAAGGATATGTTGCAAAAGAAATAACTTGATAGTGCTATATATATACTGGGTCATGTTAGCATGCATTGTTTTAGATGAGTAGAAGGAACGTCCATGCATAGTCTTCCAAATAGCTTCATAATTTGCAACCAGTTAGAACAAAACTGATTTAGAAATGTATGCCAGACTGCATGAAATTATGTCAGGAAGGCTGATGCCTCCTTGACAAGTGGGTCTAAAGCAGTATGTCAACTGCAGTCCGGATTTTAATGGCTGACAGAAAACTTTTAATAGAGGCTTGTTCCTTTTCTTGGTCTGGAATATGGGAAAATTCAAGGACTTTGTTGTATTAATGCACAGGAGTTTGACAGTAAAATAATTTTGTTGGCACTTAAGTATTACTCAAACAGACCACATAAATATGACTCATCTCTAAATGGATCAGTATTTGACAATGAACACTACAATTTGTTGCACCAGTGTCTGTAATAGAGGTAAGTGTTAAGTTTGTAGAATGTGCTGAAATTCAGATAAAAGGAAATGAAAAAAGCTGGACTGCAGGACTGAAAAGATGTGTTATTCAATTGGGAAACCACTAACTTAACAGAATTAGCAGGAGGACATTTTCAGTAAGCAAACCTAGTTTATACTGTGTCTGACCTAAATAGTATCATTTGTGTCTGTATTTCTTCTGATAAGCTCAACTAAGTTTTAAATATCTAATGCAAATAATGTAGGGATGGGGAACAAAAACTAGTCTTGTTTAGTTTTCTTCTAAATTTTTAAATCCCCTTTTATAAACAATCCTAAAAGAGAAAGAATATTACTCAACACATTTTCTTACATTTAAGTGAATAGGCAGTAAGAATTTAAGGACCTGAAAACAATGGTATCCAGTTAAAGGGGTCAAAAGGCTTTTCAGCATCTAAGTTAATTTTACTAAACTGAAAACAAAGTACAGATGTCAGGTGCTTCGGAGCCTTTGTACCAATTTTCAATGTCTGCAAGCTGAGAGGTATGAGCAACATTGCCATATATGGTCTGTATTGGAAGCGCGAATGCTTACATTGTCGAATATGTCATGACTGACACATAGTAAGCGAATGCTCAATTTACTGACAGCCCAGAGCACAAAAAAATCACATAATCGAATTGTTTTGGTTGGCCAACACCATTCCACCCATTGCTGAAAAGAAACCACCTAAATCACTAACAGTGTAGTCACACTATACAGTGCAATGTGTTTAAACACACACCACATTACTATACACTACTCTATGAAAGAAAACAATGTTATAAAAGTGACTGTGTTTAAAGTGTATATCAATAAAAGCTCACCCTATTTACATCCCGTTTGTGAAACATACATGGTCTGCACTACACTTTCAGCAGTGTTGCTGTATGACTATATATGCACTTACCTTAACCTGCACCTTAACCCTAAGGTCAGTATCTATTACACATTTACGTTAGTGAGCTATACCGGATAAGGGAATCTTCAGTGTATCACAAATGATACATACAAAACCTGTTATTTATACGTGCACTACATGAGGATAATATCACTTTTTTAAATGTAAATTATGCAAAGATTCAGTATGACTTTTAATTGAAAACCCTTTAATAATTTGAATGACTTATTCAACTTAACAGTACACTTAAATTTTATTACTCTATGACTAAGGATAACACTGCCCAAGATGCAGAATCCTTTACAATTGCACTCTATGAGCACCTACAAGGATGCATGGATCGTGCCATCCCTAGCAAAACCAAGACTCACTCCCCTAAGAGAAGGAAACCAGACTGGTGGACTCCTGCCATAAACAGGTTATACAACAGAAGGAGGAAACTAGTTCAGAAAAAAGCAAATCCCAAGAAGGAAAGACATCCCTGATCATTATCAGTAAGAAACTAAGGTCCCTCATAAAATCATCCAAGGCTAACTTTGAAAGAAAAATAGCCAAGGATTCGAAAGATAACCACAAAGCCTTCTTTAGCTATGTCAATAATCTAAGTGGAAATTCACAGATATGCTCTGAGCTAGTGCAAAATAGCACAAAATATACTGAACCTACTGATATTGCCAACATCCTGGAAGATGGATTCAGTGCAAACTTCACCTCTCTCTCTCACCTTCAAAAGGGCCAACAACAATATCGGAAAAGTGTAGTGTCCCAGAAATCACAGAAGCAAAGGTGAAAACAGCCCTTTCAAAAGCCAAAAACACAGCATCAATGGGGCCAGATTGTGTCCCAGGCTGCATCTTGCACGAACTACAGAACAAAGTAACCCCCCCACCTAAACACACTGTTCAACCTCAGCCTCACCCCAGGCTACATGCCCATAGAATGGCGCACATCAATGGTTATTCTGCTCCGCAAAGGAGGGGCCACAACTGACCCTGGTAACTATTGCCCCATAAGCCTGAATAGCCTGGCCTGCAAGGCTATGGAGCGCATCATCATGGAACTCATTAACAAAGAGAATGGGAACCTCCAAACACTTGACCCGACCCAGTTCTTGTTTGTTAAGGGCAGATCATGCCTACTAAACCTGGTTGACTACTTTGAGACAGTCACCAAGGCCATAGATGAGGGAAAGGTGGTTCACACAGCCTACCTTGATCTCGCCAAGGCATTCGACACCATTCCTCACTCGGGTATTATAGAAAAACTCACCAGCCTGAACATAAATCCCTACGTCACAAGATGGGTTGCCAACTGGCTTACAGACAGAACTCACACAGTAAGAATAGCGGGCTCCAGATCTGATTCTAAACCAGTTACAAGTGGTGTCCCGCAAGGCTCGGTTCTGGGACCCCTACTGTTCGGCATATATTTCTCAGAAGTACAGGCAAACACAGGAGGACTATGGCTAACCAAGTTTACTGATGACTGCAAACTGGGAGCCATAATTGACTCTCTGGTTGACACGGACATCCTTCAAAAAGGTCTTACTGAGACAGACACCTGGTGTCAAAGTCATGGCCTCAAGCTAAATGCCAAAAAATGCATAGTTATCTCATTTGGGAAAAACAAACCACCCACGAATTACCACATAGGTGGCAGCCCCCTTAATACAGAAGAGGTAATAAGAGATCTGGGGACACAGGTAGATAGTAATCTCTCCTTTGACAATCATATTGCCAAAGTAGTTAGGAAATCCTTCTATGTGGCCCATCTAATTACTAAGGGGTTTGCATCTAGAAATAAAGAGGTTATAGAGCCCCTCTACTCGTCACTCATCAGACCCATCATAGAGTACAATGCCCCATTTGGGATGTACCTCACAAGACACTTCCAACAGCTGGAAAGACCACAAAAGCACCTCATCAAGAGGCTTACTGGCCTCAAACATATGTCCTATGCAGCCCCACTAAAAAAACTCCGGCTGTGCTCAGTGGCATATCGCTTACTTGGAGGTGATCTCTCCCTGACTTACTCAGAATTGATGGACATGCTCCACCTAAAGAAATCCAAGTCACTGCGAGTCATGCACTCTAGTGAGCTAAACCTCACCGCAACAATAAATAGAACATGCTGGAGGGATAGATTCCTGTCACAGAGACTCCCCATGCTTTGGAACAAAATTCCTAACTACATTAGGCAGAGCCCCTCACTAACACTCTTCAAGAGAAGCCTTGACGAGTGGATGGGTAACAGAAAATACACCCTTGGGGTCACTTCACTGGCTCTGCTTGACAGAGGCTCAGTTAATTAATCAATGGGGCGGTGAAAGTCGACACACTCTGGCTAGGCTTATAAATGCCCTTGGGCAGATAGCCTAGTACCTACCTATGAACCTATGAACTAGTATTCAAATTACGTTGGTTTGCACTGACGTAGTCATGTCAGTCATCCTGTGCATTGTTTGGCCAACTAAAACATTTCGACATATGCTGTTATGACCTTTAAGGCATTCAGTGTATAGCACATTTGCTTAATATGTGTTTATCATGCCGTATTCGACAGCATAGGTGTTCGTGCTTCCAATATAGACCCAGCCATATACTTATTTATTTGTTTGTTGTTTATATATATTTATGTTAGTTATAGACTAAAAGAATAATGGTATATTTATATAATATACATACTTTTTTCAGGCTAGTTCACTTTAATTAATTATTTATTTTCTGTTTTTACTTATCATGACAGTCCAGGCCCTTTACAATGGACAGCAGCAGAGAAAACCTCCACTTTCGAGGTATGTGACTTTATGAATGTAGAGGTAAGATTAGGTTTCACTTAAATGTAGTTTGTTAGACATAAATGCAGTTTTCTCTTTACATAGAGTTAGAAATGCAGACATATTGGCATATATCTTCATTTTATCTTTTAATGGAAAGGAATAGTTCAGTACTAATGAATAACCTTCAGTCAAGAATAGATAAGTATGAAATGTGCTAAAAGAATGTGCAGTACATTAAGTACAAACAGATCTTGTTTAGATGGTATGAGGCTTGTGACCAAGGTTAAAGAGGCATGTAGAACTTGTAGCAAATTTACACTGTTTTGGTATTATTAAGAAAGATACTTCAGACACAGATGTCAGTAAGTTAGATCAGAGTCAGACTGATACAGATAAAGTCATAGCAGTACAGTTCACTGAAGTTCAGTACAGGCAGGTGAGACTGAGTACAGAAGAAAGAGTTCTGGGTATAAAAACTACGGACACTATAATGAGTACAGAATCTAGACATTGTAATTCGGCCTATTTCAGTTTATCAGCACTGTTATTGGAGACAGTAAGATTTGAATCAAATATTGTTGACATCTACCTCCTCTGTACATAAAACATTCTTAACCAAACTACAGTGTATGCAGTCTTTTATTCTGAAAGGTACAAGAAGATTTGGCACAAAAAGGACAGACTGGCATCTGTTTATCACAATTCTGGGTAATTAACACATACAACCATTCATTCCTGCCTCATTCCACTCTCTTCCAGTTATTTCTAGTTTATTCCAGTATCATACAGTTCCATCAGTTCTTAAAGTATATAATAAAAAAGTTCAGTTTGTTACCTATTGGGTGTTAGTCAATGTGTACAATTGTGGTATAAGTGCAGGCAAGACAAGCTATACAATTCAACTAAGTAAAGGCAAGCAGATTAAAAAAATTACATGATATAAAACAGTTTCCTATATAAGGAATTAGTCAATCTATACAGTTGTAATTATAAGTACAAACAAAACTGTACAAATTCAATGAAATAAATAAGGTGGTACAACACACTGGATAAACATCCCAAACCACACAATGAATCCAATAGATAAACTAGTAAAAAAAGGGGGAATAGGACGAAACACAACAGATGAACCATATGGAAGTTTTTATTGTTTGGTAAGCGCTTTCATACCCATTCAAAGGTGCTTCATCAGATGATTAAAAGCCACAAAGAAAATCATTGAATACTGGTACCTCACCCATTACATTATCAAATTAGTCAATTTAATATTCATTAGCTAATTAAGTTATTTTGTAAAAACTAGATATAAAATATATGTATCTATAAAAACAATCATAAAACATGAAGCATAAAATATTGAATAAAATCAAATATGTATAGACATTTATTTAATTGGTCATGCTTGTAAATAAGGTTTCAAAGGTATGCTAACATTGAGCCCAGGGGGCTTATCTGAATGAAGTCTTATAATCCACGTAGTTTCACATTGTTCCAGTATATTATTAAAATCACCTAACCATGGCCCCTTAACAAGGGTACTAATCACTCCAGGATCTTGTAAGAGAACATTTGAATGCTGTTAAGAAAAGGGATGGGGACCGAAGTGTTTTAACAAAACATATTATCTTTACCATATGGTGAGTTTAAACATATCTTTGAACACACTTCAGAGAAGCATTTAGTAGATGGAGAGTTTTTGCAAGTAACTAATAGACTGCTACAAAGGGGTTACTCTCAGGCTTCATTAGAGAAGACTAAAAATAGAGTATCATATGGTGGTAGGAGATTGATTAGTGCTGATTTGGATAGAACTAGAACATCATGTGGAGAGACATCAAGAAATAAAATATTTTTCATGACTAAATTTTCTCCCTTTTCTTCCACTATGAAGAGAGTAGTTGATAATTTGTGGCCCGTGGTTTGTTTTGATGATATTTTGAGAGAATTGTTTCCCAAGAAAGTGACTTTTTCTTATGGGAGATACAACAATTTGAATGAAATGTTGAATCATAAATGTATATATATGGAGGGAATTATAAGGCAGGCATGTTTAAATGTGGTAGATGCAAGGTTTGCCTAAGAGTGAAGAACATTTCAGGTACCAAAATCAATGGCAGGAAATATCTTGCCATCGCTTATTTCAACTGTTGTTCATGTGTGGTGGTTTATTTAGTGGGGTGTGTGTGTGTTCCCACTAAATGGTATGTAGGTCAGATTAAAAGAATGGTTAAAGTCCAAATATTAGAACATTTGGGGGACATTAGAAACCAACGTTTGGACAGCCCTGTTGCTGATCATTTTTATAGAGTACACAGGGGTCTTGATGATAGTTTGTTTTTTTTGTGTGTTGGCTATACCCCATTTAATGGATGGAAGCAATTTTGGATTAGAACTGTTGGAACTGGAAAGCAGATTTATACCGAATTAAAGAACACTCACACCCAGGGGACTGAATTTAGATATACATTTTAATATTTTTAAACTTTTATAGTTTGTGTATTTATATTGCTGGTATTGAAAATTTATAAAACTTGTTTTGGATCATTGCAAGCATGTTAGTACTTTAAGGATGTTTAATTAAGTAATTATTTAATTGTTAATACTAACAGATGGGTGTTTAAAAATGGCTGCATGGTGTATTACAAATTATTCCTGTGAAGGAGTTGAGCCGAGGTACCAAAACACAAGTAAATTATTTTTGCAGCATTGCAGTGGCTGTGTTTTTGCATATTTTTTTGTCGTTAAAACTATATTACTCATTTCAGGCCTATTAATGAATTGATTCATTCTTTTGTGCAATGAATAAAGCTAAACAATTAAAGACAATATAAATGTTGCAGCAGTAGCTTTATAGGATCATAGGAGATTACTAGACTCTTGACCCAGAAGTCATTTTAAGCCTAGCTATTTCAACCCAATGTAATACTGTAGAAGTACTAGTCAATACCCAAGACTGCATTTAGTGATGACTGCCCATGTCCAGGAGGGTTGTGGACACTATCCCTGGTAAGAATTTACGGTGCCCCATTGACTCATCCAGGTTCTCTTGAACAGTGTCATAGAGGTGCTCTGTTTCACATGAATTGGTAGCTTGTTCCAAAGACGTGGCAGTCTCTGGAAGATAAATCTTTCCCTCCAGCATGTCCTATTTAAGTTGCAGGCTATATTTAAATCCTTGGAACGGGTAGCCCTAGACCCATTTGATTTATGGATATGCAGTAAGTTCATTAGTTTTGGGTCTTGGGTTGCCTGGCATAAGTCTCCCCAAAGAAGTTTATATGATAAGGAGTATAGTGACAGGGATTTTAGTTGGTCCATGTAAGGCACACGGTGCAGGCCCTTGATCTTCTTTGTTAGAAACTTCTGAGGTCTCTCTAATTGCTGTAGGTGCTTAGTACGGTACATACCAAATGGGGCGTTATACTCAATTATGGGCCAGATAAGTACCAAGTATGGTGGGGTTATAACTTATTTTGCTCTCGAGATGATGCCTTTACTAATCAAGTGAGCTACATGGAAGGCTTTCCTTACAGTGGTAGACATATGGTGGTCAAAGTTAAGGTTGAAGTAAATCTGTGATGTCCAGTCCCTTGCCACTTCATGAATACTTAGGGTATTGTTATTGATTTGGCAGCGTGAAGGGGCATTGTTTGTGCCAAAGGGAATGATGATGCATTTCTTTGCATTCAGTTTGAGACAGTGACTAATGCACCAGTTGTTGGTCTGTGTGAGATCATTCTGGAGTATACTGACATAATTTGGGGATTCAATGATTGCACCTAGTTTGCATTTGTCTGCAAACTTGGTCAGCCACAACCCTTTAGTTTTAACCTGAACTTCTGAGACGTATATACCAAATAGTAGGGGGCCCAGCAATGACTCCTGTGGCACCCTACTGGTATCAGGTCTGCTGGCTGATGTGGAGTCACCCATTTTGATAGTGGGTGTGGGGTTTGTAAGACAGTTGGCAACCCATCTTACAACAAAGGGGTTTACATTCAGTTTGATAAGTTTATTGGTAATGCGTGAATGTGGGATTGTGTTGAAAGCCTTTTCCAAGTCAATGTATGCTGTCTGCACAGATTTGCCCTCATCAATGGCCTTGTTCACACTTTCAAAGTAATCCACCAGATTTAACATGCAGGATCTACCCTTCACAAAGCTGAATTGGGTAGGATCCAGGGTTTGGAGGTCACCTATGTCTTTATTTATGAGGTCCATAATGATACATTCCATGGCTTTACAGATGAGACTGGTCAGACTTATGGGTCTGTAATTCCCTGGGCCTGTTGCTAGGCCACTTTTGTGAGGAGAATAACTGTAGCTGTTCTCCATTCTGCAGGGACAAAACCTGTGGTTAGGCTATGATTGAAAAGGATACTTAGTGGTGATGCTAGTTCATGTTTTAGCCTGTTTAGAAGACAGCCTGCGATGGCTTTTGTTGAACAACCCACAAGTCATACAGAAATATTATTGCATACAACATACTTTTTTGGGGGGGGGCTTACATGGGTGCAAGATGCCTACACTCATTTTTGACCTCAGTATATTTTCTCTGTCATCAAGAATAGCTATCCCAGCTAATATCACTCGGTACAGGTCTGACTTTGTTGAGGCATAGACCTCCAGAGTCCATAAAACTGGATCGGGGACAAATGGAGCCCTATGCAGGGTAATAAATTAGGACCCAACAGCAATATGGCATTACTTGACTGCCTCTCCCCAATTACCATAAACACTATTCAGACTTGTCAGTATAAGTACTGTTTTTTTTCTTTACCTTTCTAATTGTGACAGACATTTAGATTTAATTTAAACTTTTATTTCAGATATTACAGAAAAAAAACACTGACAGACATTTTCTAAACAAAACACTCTCACATTGAAAACAGAGCTAGCATGAAGAAACAGTAAACATCTCTTGCCTTGAAACTCACATTTAGTGAAAATACATCTGGCAACCAATTAAACTACAAGCTTCATGCTGAAATTCATACTCAGAATTTTTCCTTTGTTTTTTATTTAGCCTTTGTTGACTTGGTAAGTCCTTATAGGCTGTTAGCTTCTTTTCAGTGGAGACTCGAGGTGGTATTTATACTAGTATTTAGTGAGGTACCAATTAGTGTCTATGTGAAGGGTACAGGAATTCAAAAGACAATTTTGTAATGCATTTACTAACATCTGCAACAGCCCACTGGACACGTGTCCCTTTTCAGGAGCAGACCATTAGTGCTGTCTACTAAACTAACTTGGCAGAGTCACATAAAAGATAAAGGCTGAGGAGCATCAAATCACATCCTACTGGAATCATCTATTTAACAGCTAATTGCTGTACTCATCTGCACGAAGTGCTAGACAAACTACTGTAGCCCCAAAACACCGTATTTCACACCTGCGTGCCTGCAAAAGACAAGCTAAATAAAAATGTATTCATAGTTAAAGATATTAATTTAGTTATAGCTACATGATAAACATACAGACAAAATTCAACATAACAAGGAAACCAAGGATAACATCCAAAAAAACATGGTTCATATGACAATGCTTCTGTTTACTATAATCAGTTTGCAAACTACTTTTGTTCATGAGCAGTTACTAGGTTTGCAGTCTAAGGGACTTTTGAGGTCCAAATTTACAGTTGCCCCAAAGCATTGCTTGGTAAGTGACTTAATCAAGGACAGGGCAGGGCATAAATATGTGGCAAAACTAGAGATAATCTGCAATTATCTATACTAATCTGGTATGTCCAAGGGTCAGTTTCAAGGTTACTCTCCAGTCCAGCTGGTGAATCTGGGAATTTTGAGGCAATGTTACAATTGCCTTATGTACACAGACAACCCTCTCCTCCTTTCAACAAACTCTAATATATGTGAGAGATGCAGTTACACAGCCAAACTGAAGGCAGAGCTCTCTCAACCCAAGACTGGCACAGTCAGTCAGGAGGAAAAGGTAACCACCCACACCACAAATCCAGTCTCACACAGACCTATTGCATCTGTATACCCAACACATAAACACACAAAAACATACTCGGAGGCTCTAAATAAAAATATGCCTAAACAGCAAAGACCTGCTAAGCAGATATCCAAGCAACGGCCACCCCTCAACAATACCCACAAATCACATATCTCACAAAATCAGTGTGCCTCACAGTCACAGCCCTTAAGGCCAAACAACACACCAAATACACTTGTTATAGGGGACTCTATTGTCTGGCACACTGACATCCCACTCACCAGACTGAACAAGGAGAAGGTCACTGTAAGCTGCCTGTAGGGTGCCAGGATCCGCCACATAACGCAAGCACTCAGGTCACTCCAAAGCAAGTACAAGTATGACTCCGTCATTGTCCATGCTGGTGTGAATGACCTGAGACGTACTTCCCTGGACTACATGAAAAGAGACATAGAGGCGCTCTCTGACCATGTAGCCCAGGCTGGTATGATCTTGACCTTGAGTAGCATCTTGCCCTCATCAAGAATGATGCCACAGTATAAAGACAAAATGATCAGTTTCAACAATTAGCTAAAGTATTGGTGTCATTCAAAGGGGATCCAGTGTTTGTCAGCCTGGGATGACATGCTCGACAAGCCACGTTGCTTCGCTAGGGACGGCTTGCACCTGTCACCCTTAGGCTTTCGAATACTGGCCAAGGCTCTTGCCATCCCCATAGTGCCTTTTTTTTTAGGCAAGGCTCAAAGGACAAACCCACCTCCATAGACAACCCAAGGGTAAAAAAACTAACGGTAATGCTACTCAATGCCAGAAGTCTAAACCTCAAGATGCACGCACTAGAGGCTCTCCTCAGTATGGAGAAAATCGATGTCTGTGCAGTAACAGAAACCTGGTTCAAGGCTCCTGAGAGCACCCCAGCACTACCAGGTTATAACTCATACCATGCGTTTCGGACCCAAAACTCGGACCAAAGCACAAAAGGAGGGGGAGTATCTATATTCATCAAAGATACCTACACCTCCAGGTTAGTGGTACTGCACGAAGCATCAGAAACCATCCATGTGCAACTAACAGCGGGCAAAACTGCCTTTCAGTTTGTAGCCTGCTACAGAACACCCTCCCTATTACAGGAACCCCACTTGGCATTCCTAAGAACACTGGAGAATATGAAGGTCTCTCCAAACACTATATGTTATTGGGTGACTTCAACTACCCAAACATTGACTGGGAAAACTACTCAAGCCCAAACACCCTCGCCCAACGGTTCCTTGAATTTATAAACTCTAACGCAATGGAACAACTGGTCACTGCTCCCATAAGAGGGAACAACATATTGGACCTGGTCATCACCAACATGGGGACTCTATGTTCCACACAAGAGGTAAACCCCTCATTGGTGAGATAAGACCATAAACAAATTTCCCTGGACATCCATATCCCATCCCCACCCCCAGCCAAGGAAATCACTGTAAAGAATTTCTCAAAAGCCAACTTTGCACTTCTCAAGACTGAGGTGGAATCCTTCAAAGCCCCTGGGCCAGAGGATAATACAGCCCAATCCGCAGAATCCTTTACAAATGCATTCTATGAGCACCTGCAGGAATGCATGGATCATGCTATCCCAAATAAAACCAAGACTCACTCCTCCAAAAACAGGAGACTGGTCTGGTGGACCCCGGCCATAAATAAACTATACAACAGAAGGAGGAAGCTACTACATGACAGAGCAAACTCCCAAAAAGGGAAGGTATCTCTGATCAGTATTAGCAAGAAACTTCGATCCCTCATAAAATCATCAAAGGCCAGTTTCGAAAGAAAAATTGCCCTAGACACTAAAGATAATCACAAGGTCTTCTTTAGTTATGTCAGGAACATAGGTGGAAACTCCCAGATATGCTCTGAATTGTTGCATAACGGTACAAAATATACCGAACCTACAGACATAGTCAACATCCTGGCAGACAGATTCAGCACAAACCCCCCCCCCCAAAGGAGCAAATGCCTATCCCAACTGAAAGTAACCTCCCTGACATCACAGATGCACAGGTGGAAGCTGCCCTCTCCAAAGCAAAAAACACAGCGTCTATGGGACAGGACGGTGTCCCAGGCTGTGTCTTACATGAGCTCCAAGAAGAACTGAGCCCTCACATTAATTCACTGTTCAAACTTAGCCTTACTACAGGATATGTACCCAAAGAATGGCATACAGCTACAGTGGTCCCACTCCACAAAGGTGGTGCCA
This sequence comes from Protopterus annectens, assembly GCF_019279795.1. Lineage (NCBI taxonomy): Eukaryota > Metazoa > Chordata > Ceratodontiformes > Protopteridae > Protopterus > Protopterus annectens. The sequence continues at coordinate 603,874,659 of NC_056747.1, forward strand.
CAATGGACCCCGGAAACTATCACCCCATAAGCCTGACTAGTCTGGTCTGTAAAGTTATGGAGCGTATTATCATGGAACTCATAAACAAAGACATTGGGAGCCTCCAGACACTGGACCCTACCCAATTCGGCTGTATTAAGGGCAGATCTTGGCTTGTAAACCTAGTTGATTTCTTTGAAACAGTTACCAAAGCCATAGATGAGGGCAAGGTAGTTCACACAGCCTACCTGGACCTAGCAAAAGCCTTCGACACAATACCCCACTCAGCCATCATACATAAGCTTACCAGCTTAAATATCAACCCCTATATCACAAGATGGGTTGCAAACTGGCTCAGAGATAGAACCCACATGGACAGAATCGCAGGTGCCATGTCCAAATCCAAACCAGTTACAAGTGGCATCCCACAGGGCTCAGTTCTGGGACCTCTCTTGTTTGGTATATACTTCTCTGAGGTTCAGACTAACACGGGGGGATTATGGCTGACAAAGTTCGCAGATGACTGCAAACTGGGGGCCATAATCGAATCTCCAGCTGACACAAGCATCCTCCAAAAGGGTCTCACAGAGACGGATGCTTGGTGCCAGAGCCACGGCCTCAAGCTAAATGCTAAAAAGTGCATAGTCATCCCCTTTGGGAAAAACAATGTGCCCACAAATTACCACATAGGTAGTAATCCATTAAGTACGGAAGAAGTAATTAGAGATTTGGGGACCAACATAGATAGTAATCTCTCCTTTGATAATCACGTTGCCAAAGTGGTTAGAAAGACCTTCTATGTAGCCCACCTTATCACGAAAGGGTTCGCATCTAGATCAAGAGAGGTCATTGTGCCCCTCTACTCGTCACTCATCAGGCCCATAATTGAATACAATGCCCCTTTTGGGATGTACCTTACCCGACACCTGCAGCAACTGGAGAGACCCCAAAAGTACCTCACCAAGAGGATCATGGGCTACAAACAGATGTCCTATGCAGCTCGACTAAAGAAACTCCAGCTCTACTCAGTTGGTTACCGCCTACTCAGAGGCGATCTATGCCTGACATACAAAGCCATGTCAAACCCAGAATTAATGGACATGCTCCACCTCAAAAAATCCAAGTCCCTTAGAGCTACATGCTCCAGGGACCTAAACCTCAGCACAAAAATAAATAGGACATGCTGGAGGGACAGATTCATTTCCCAGAGGATCCCCTCATTCTGGAATAGAATCCCAATTCATGTTAGACATAGCCCCTCACTGACCCTCTTCAAACTAAATCTGGACGCGTGGATGGGAAATCGCAAATTCACCCCTGGGATCTTTTCTGTGTCCCTGCTAGACAGAGGCACAGTAAACTAATCTTAAAAGGGTACCTTCTGTGACCTACTTTACAGAGGCACAGTAGGCTAATCTAATAGGGAGGCGGAAGCCAAATACACTCTGGCTAGGCTTATAAATGCCCTAGGGCAGATAGCCTAGTATCTACCTATGAACCTATGAACCTATGAAAACTGGAGACAAATAAAAGCTGACTACGTTGAATCACTTACAACATTAACAGAGTAACAGGATTTGTATCAACATGTATTTTATGAACCATAGAATTATGTCTGATATTGACAGACTGTGATCCTTCGTGCTCTATCACAATAAAACAAAAAAAGAAAAAAATGAAGGAGGCCTGGCAGTTGGTATGTAGGACTAAGCTCTTGCATCCCATAGCTAAGGTACTGGGTATGACCCTGAGTAGGTTACTTAACTCCACATTTCCCCCTAACCTGGGTATTACACACACACACACACACACACACACACACACACACACACACACACACACACACACACACACACACACACACATACCATACATGTGAATTCTTGCTGCTTACAACTAAACACTTGGTGTTGTATTGTATCTCTGTACTAACCTAGGATTCTCATCCTGTTTCTCTGGCCCCATACACAGGACTTAGAAATATCTGTTCTCTAACATACATACTCATTGTCTGCAACAAAACACTTGCTGCTGCATCTTTGTTCTTTCAGTATTGCTGACTAGGATATCACATGTTTGGTCATTCCAGTCACATTGTATATTGAACTGAAAGTCTGCTCTGTGTAATGTTCATGCAGAGCAACAGTTTCCTGCATGCACGTTATGTGCAGCAGACTTCATACACTACTTTTAAAGTTAAAAGTTGACTTTTTTAAACTAAATTTTGCAGGACTGGGCCCCCAGCCAGCACTGGGCCTTGGGCAGCTGCCCACATCACCTAGCACTGGATCTGGCCCTTTCAACACTTCATAAATATGTTGGCACATCTGTGGACTTGTGGATGCTTGATGCATATGTGATAGAAAAGTGCTTGAACTGTAAGCTGGTAGAAGAAACCAGTAGAGAGTTTTCCATTCTTTAAATGTATCTAATTTAGTATTGCTTAATGGATACTTGGAGCACAGTACTCTCTTGATTTGCATTATAAAAATGATAATGATAGCTTCATTAGCAACAAAAATATTATCCTAAGTTATATGAACCAGCATATTCCTCCTGATGCTTTATTTCCATTGACATAGTGTTTTTTATCTGTATGAGGCTTACACATTTGAAAAAGTATCAACAGACTAAGAAGCAGCAACAAGGGATGTTTGTGGGGATCATATCTCTCAAGGGATCCAGAAAGTTAGCCATGAATGAACAGTGGCCAGGAAGTATTTGTTGAAAGCTTCTTTTACTTAACCTAAATGTATCCCTTTCCCCACTGTTCATGACTGTGCAATAGGTATATATAAATATGGGAGTCTATGGAGCATTTCTCTGCACATAAGGATGCAATAGTGTTAGCACCTTGGAAACATACTTTCCATTTTGATCACTGGAAGTGGTCTTCACGGAAGTTTTTTTTTTCCAATAGGCTTGGCTTCACTTTAAGGTTATCAGTGAGTTGACTTGAATCCATTTTCAAGTGTCCCTAGATCTTTTTTAAAATGTTACTTCTTCGCTGTTGCCTGCTGATCATCAGCCCTCCATCCCTCCCTTCATCAAGGGGTGTTATGCAGGTAGCCATCTTGGGTTATGTGGTTAATTCCTTAATACCTTCACCCTGTGGCTAATGTGAGTAACCTGTCTCACCACAGGGCATTATATTCTCCCCCTTTTGTGGCTGTGCTCTCAGATATATGCTTATGGGGCTACCATCTCTTGCTTGCAATGCCAAACCTACATTCCCTGAATTTGTTTCCATTGTTTTTGTGAAAACACCCACTTATATGGGAACAATCTGGCTGACTGGGACCACCATTTTCCTCCCACAGAATGACTGAGTTGCATAAGCCACTCACTCCCATCTTTTCCTGTCTGGCTGTTCTAGAACCCAAGCTGCTAATCAAACCCAGGTTATCAGAGTCATAGTCAGGGCCTCAACCATCTGCAACACAAAGCCAGGGTAACTGCCCCTGGATCTTCCCAAAATAGTTGCCACCAGTATTAACCATTGAGATGTTTTAACAACATAGGGAAAATTACAGTTAATGGAGAGCAGTAGCAATTACAATTCCAACCATTCATGCTTACAAGTCATATCCAAGTCCTATAGCAACCATCTGATCACCCGCCCCCATCCATGGAGTTTACTAGGGAAGGAGGTTAAAAACTTAGACTGTGAGGCCTTTTTGTCTGTATCTCACACACACACACACACACACACACACACACACACACACACACACACACACACACACACACACACACTCATAGTAACAATTCATATTTACCAACTGCCTCCCGCAGGTTTGCAAGAGGTAGTAGAAAACTGGTGTAGCCTTAGAAAATGTGCAGAAACACAGGGAGAACATGCAGATTCTGCACAGCAAGCAACCAAGCTAAGAATCAAACCAGATACTCCGTTACTGTGAGACAACAATGTAACTCACTACATCACTATACCACCCAGTAATCACACATTATTGAAAAATACATGTTAGTGCAAGCCATATTCTTTCCAAAGTTTTCTAAGTGAATACCAATGAAAAAAACAAGTCCCCAATTTTGGCCTTTGCCCCTCATTTTGCTGAGTTTTGCTCTTGATTTCTGGGCAAATAGGTGAGAGCTATTATTATTATGTATAAATGTATGCTGGTTTCACTGTTTATTTGTTATTTTTTATTTTTTCTTTTCTGCTGTTTCATTAATGAGTATTTGCAACAAAAATTCAAATACAATCATTTAAAAAGAAGGTACCTAAAACTTGTCAAAAGATGGATGTAAAGAGTGAGCAGTTAAAAACATAGAAGGCAAGTCTGTGAAATGGTGTCAACTAGTTTCAACTTCAAATGAGTTAAGTTGTTTAATTTTGATTTTTATTAATGTAAACTTGAACTGAATATTTAATTGGTTGCTTATTAAAAAACTTGTTGCTTATTAAGAACTAGCCTGAGCTACTAGATGGAGGTACTTTTCTGGACAATTACATATTTCAGTGAACAGCATACCAAACTAAAGTGTACGCTTCTATTTTTCTTGGCTCTGTTCTGCTTTATTCTGCCTGTCATCACTGTGCACTCTGTTCCTGCTTCTTCAGTGAGAGCAGTTCCAAAGGCCATTACTGAGAGACTTCTCCCCTCTTCTCAGTTCTCAGCTGCCGCTCTTGCACACATTTGTGTTGATGAAAAAGCTCAGGCACACACCTCTCAAGTGTACCTCATTATGAGGAACGTACCTCATTTGGGGTCTTAAAAAGTTCATGTTCCTCAAAGTTCCTCAATGTTCCACATTGAAAGACTCTGTCACACATTCAGTGTTAGGAATTTTTTTAAGTGAAATCCATAGTAAATAGAAATGAATCATATTAATTCATTAAAAGATCTTCTTTATAAGTAAAACCAGCATATTTTAACCATCCTATGGCCTTCCTAGTTGAAGTCGTTAGAAAGCCATTAGTATGTGTTCCACATTTTGCCCATTTGTTCCACATTATGAGGGCTAGTGTTCCTCATTTTGTAGATGGAACATTGAGAGCTATCAGGCAGGCAAGGTGAAGGTTACGTCTAGCAACAGCTAGTCCTGATCTGTTGTCAAGGAAATGGTTGCTAACCGGGATCTTCCTGTAGCCAAAATCCAACCTGCTGACTACATTCCTTACCTGTTTTTTTTCTTTGAAACTGTATATATTTTTAGGTTTTCTGTTAACATGCAGCCAGTACTCAGATCTTTATTAGTCACTCACATCTTTAATTATCTCTAAGAACTTTTCCTAAAAAGAATGCCTGGTACTTCCGTATTATTGCAACCAGATTTTCACGGTCGCGAAATTGGCATACTGGGATCGAGACGATTTCTGGAAACACTGTAAACTGTTATTCAGAGTCGTTATTGCTGTAGAATAACTGTACTTTATCCGCAGGAAGCGAAAGTTTTGAAAAAAAAACTGTTTTGCATGCATTACACACGCACGCTTGATTTGAAATAGATGTTCACTTTCTGAGGAATGGAAACAGAGCGATGTCATGATTTACCCAAAATAAAACTCAAGGTACTTCGTGGGTCAATGGCCTCATCCCTGACTGAGGGAATACTTAGTCCAAACATGTTTCTCTTCAGATTGGTAGCACAATTTCATGTAATTTTTGTTTAACATTTTGACAGGCTCATCCAGAGTATCGGCAGTAGAAAGCCACTGTATGGGGTTCTGACTAAGTAAAAGAACTATAAGGTAAAGTAAAGTAAGTCACAACCAGTTGTTAATCAGGCAGGATAAGTGCAGGATATTATGGAAGAAAACTGTTTGGGTATGCAGACTTCCCTCTTGGAGTCTATATTATGATTAAGCCTTGGAATTTCATGTCCATGTGCTGTTTCCACCAATCTTCTGAAAAGGAATATGCAGCATGCGGAGTTGTAATAAGCGATATGCTGGCAGTAAAGTGCATACATATGTGTCTCGGTTGTGATTGATTACACTCCACAAAACAAACTGTAGTGGTTCAGAGAACACATTATATGGCATCTTTACAACTTTGATGAATAGATGAGATGGTCGGAAAGCAACCAGTACTGCCGTGAAAAATCTGGTTGTGATAATATGTAAGTACCGAATCCCTTTATCAAAGATTTCCAATGGAACTTCTAGAAAGTCTGTGAATGTGGCTATACATGTCAGTGCATTTCTACATATGTGTATCATTGTGCATTTTTGAGCAGTTGTACTGAAATTTAAATTTTTCAGGGTTAATTTATATTTCTGCCGTGATGCCTTGAAAAAAGGGTTTTGTAAACACATTTGTAACACATTTCTGAACTTTATCATAATCTTTCTGGCTGTGTCATCTATGCATTTGCGTGACTATTTTTTTTTCTGTCAGTCACATCTTAGCTGTGCTTCAAAATATTTTTAACTAATAAAATATTAGTAAACTTTTAAACCCTGATTTGGCTAACCTTTTGTTTGTGAAGAATAGAAATACTAAGTGTATTGACATGACTATGCAACCAACGGAGAATTAAAATGTGAGTGTATTATGGTCAAGTTTGCTCATGCTTCATAATTTTTGAAATGCTTCCATTTTCTCAAAAACAATAATGACATATTGGGTAAAGCTACTTTAGTCTCTTTTTTGTCCCTTTATAATAAGATAAGACATTCACAGGGATTCAATAAACTCTGTGCAGGCTTCGCACGAAGCCTACACGGAGTTTACATGTGTGCTCGGTGTTGACTGGTGAGCAGCAGTGCTCATTGCATATTCATGCAGCGTACTGCATTTAAATGTAAATAAGTGAGGGCTCATGGATGGCAACAGTGTTGCTGGCCAGGAAACCACATAAGCAAACACGGATAGCACTCCTGTTTAAATCAAGACACTGAAGGTCCCACGTTTTGCAGGGAATGCCACAATAATCACCGGGGCTTCACAGATAGCTCTTAATCTGTTACTGCAAGATATCTGGACAAAGGCCAACATAATGGGGGGACGACAAAAATAGGGATATATTTGACATATTTACCCTATAAAAATGTGTTAGGATGACCAGGGGTTTGTGTTAAGATACATGTTTTGAAGAATTTGAAGTCTGAAACTCAAATGTATGTAATTACTGAATCACATCAGTCCTGAGATCATCCTAGTGATATGGCAGAAAGCCATAGATTTGATAAGGAACACATCTGGACATTCTGTGAAAATATGGACAGTTAAGAGGTATGAATTTTAAGTACCAAACAGTGTACCTACAGTGCAGAGTATTGTGAAATCCCATTCCTAGCATGCTGTTCTGAAGTTATATAAATGATGTGTAAGGGTACATGGACTGCCATGTAAAATAAACACTCAGGGGAAATGTGTGTATTGAATAGGGGCACACAGATGAATTGTAGGAATGAACACAGGGAAAGAGGACAGGTAAAACAACCTAATGTACAGCAAATGACGGCATGCCAATGGAAGACCATTGTAGAAGCAAGACCAATCACATATCAATATGGTACAGTAGGAACTGCACAGTGAAATGCATATTGTATGACTGTCACACAAGATGGCATAACAATGGGTAGGATGTCTGTGTTGGATAAACATCCTTCTATGAATAATGCAGAGGACATCTATCAAGGATGTCATGTACAATTGGAGTAGGGTGCATATTGTGAAGCTGTGCAAACTGATTTGCCTGAATATGGGTGTAATCTCAACTGAGTTCTCCAGCAAGTGGAACACAGGTAAAGCCTCATGGACAACATTAAAAGAAGCAACCACAATCATGAACAATATCAGAATAACACCACCAGTATTCCCATGCCTCTGACATAACGTATGTGATTTAGAGTGATCAGAGATGATTTTGCACAAACACACTTGCACAACTATTATGATACGTCCATACTCTATGAGGGTAATCATGCACACTTTCCTGGCACTGTAACATCTGCTGGAGGTGTTAGCAGGGATACTGCTATACCTGTATGTGACATTATGATCAATACAGGCTAGTTGACTCATGTGCATGGTGTGTGTGTGTGTGTGTGTGTGTGTGTGTGTGTGTGTGTGTGTGTGTGTGTGTGTGTGTGTATATATATATATATATATATATATATATATATATCTATACATAGCACAATCCACACTATCATGAATGTTCAAAGGTTGTACTCCGTTATTTGTGTGATGAAGGCTGCGAAATATGGTGGTATTGTGGCCTCTGATGTGGATGTCCTTCACATACTCAGTACCTGTGTTACATACAAGGGAATAGTCAATACTGTGACCACATGCTGGTGGATGTTCCATTTACCATGTTCCCCAGGACACAGGTCACATCCCTATTGGTCTGATTATAATGTGTGATGTCCACATTATACTTGGGCTGTGTGTTTCTTTCCTGATGTATCAAATTCTCCCATGTCTTCTTGTCATTGCAGATGTTGTCATGGCTGTGGCAGCAATCTTTGGTGTGTGTTGATACTGTCTGTATTACACTAATATCAGAGGTGGAGTCAATGACTGCCCATAATCTGTAGCCCTTCAGGCAACTGTTTGGACACAGGATGTGTACATCATCTGTGGTACCCATTATTTAAATAATAGACAGGAAAGGGCCTAGCAGACAGCCCTGATGTATGGAACTGAATACTGGACCTGAGATGTAGGTCATTTCACACATGTCAACATATTTATATGTCATGTATGTGATACACCGGTCTACCAACCTCATGATATAGGTGCATATGGCCACATCTGACAATGCTGAGTGAATATTTCATTGCAGATTTGTGTCAAATGCTTTTGGCTTGTCAAATTCAAAAGGATGACAGTGTTGTCATTATGCATGCCCTTGATGATCTCTTTGAGGACATCTACACAGATGTAACAGACATGACGTAGCATTAACAACTCACACAGGTCTGTTGCACACAGGCAGGATATCACTGGTGTCCGTTTAGATTGTAGGAGCTAAAATGGGGTAGATAAGAAAGTGGTGATATGGGGAGCATGTGGGGAAGACCAAAGGGAAAACAATACAGGAATGTGCATGAGGGAGGTAGGAAAGAGCCATAGCCATCCATTTCTTTAACAGTGTAAAGTGAAAATATGTGCAGAATATTAACTGAGTTTGGACTTTCACCTCCAAAAAGAGGATTGACAGCAATGCAATAATTTTGTATAGCCAAATGAACAGAATCAAGTATGTGAAGAAGTCACTTGTGCAAAATGGAGAGCTATATATGGGACAGTTTTTTTTTTTTTTTTTTTTTGTGGAACAGGTGCCCATTTTTTTTAAATTCAGTAAGAATTATTCAGTAAAACAATCAGTAATTCATTAAGTATTCTGTAGACACATTTCAGAGACAGATCATTTGATAGCACTTTTGGCATTTCAAGGATGGTTTGTGTCATTTGCCTATTCTTTTTAGGGGGGAGGGGAACAAAGCTGCAGATTTGTTATGGCACAAACAATGATATGTTGCTATTGTTACTCTCCTTTTGTTGCATCCAGCCTGTTGTTCATATTTCACATCTCTAGACTGTTTTATGTTTCTCCAGTGGGTAGTACTGAAATGCTACCTTTTCTGTTTTATCTGGGAATTTGGTTATGGTTATTTTGTAGTTATGTGAACCTTATGAGTATTATCATTCTGTTGTCTTTTAGGACACCTGGGACTATGCCACCCAAGTGGGTGTCTCAATCCTCAAAAACCATCCTTCACTGACCCTGAAAGTCAGGTCACTGTTGATGCTTTTAGGCAATATGGTACCTTCCTGCTTGAGAGGTGGTATGGGGATATGTCAGGCAGAATGCAGATTTGGCAGCAGATCATTGCAGATGTTAATGCTGTGGGTGGCCATAGCAGCACATATGACCATGTGTGCCATAGAGCCACTGACATGATCTCATCTGCACGGAGGAGAGCAGTTGCAGTGGGCTGTGATCAGATGGGTACCATTGGGTGGGCCTGTTAAAGAGCAACCACTAACAGCAAATGAATAGTTCCTGTCCACTGTCAGGAATCTAGACAGCTCCTAGGAAAGTGCAGAATAGCATGTCCTTGACATTGGTGCTGCTGTTTCAGAGACAGCAAGCATGTCCCAGGAGGACCCTTCAGGTAGACTTTTGTATCTCAGTTATTAAATACTGTTGTATAGTAAAACAATTTAAATCAATACATTACTTCTGTTTCACAAGCATTTTTGGGGGGTGTTTTAAAGATTGCTACAGTTAACAACACATTCTGGTTGATTAGTTTAGGTTGGAGTTGTCATCCAAGCTTTTGTTGAAAGTATAGTTAATGGACATATAAAGGGAGAAAAAGTATTACCCCCTGAGTTACTTTTAATTGTAATGAAGTTGTCCTTACCTTTTGCTTAACTTCTTCCAGGGCAATCTGACATGCAGCGGATACCATCATCTGCACATGGTAAGCCAAACATTTTTATGTCAGTACTGATGAGCAAGTCAAAGATATATTTCAGTGTGTGATGTTGATGTTAGGACTTTTGTGTGTATTGCTGTACTGTCTAATAGTGGCAACATTGTTATTTTGGTAGCATATATTGGACTATAGTAGTTTAGGTATTAATCTTTCCTGTGTTTGTTGCTTATTATTTCAGGTGATCCTGCCAGTGGAAGTGTGGGGCTTCTACCACCTGATGTCAAAGTATCAGCAGACTCTGATGATGATGGTGGCCAAACAGAGGTACAGTCAGGGGGTGCAGAGGTTGAAGATGACACTGAGGATGACATGCAGCCATCCCCTGAAATTCTATCGGACACAGCTAGTAAGCCTACACAATCCAGTGAACCCACATATATTGGACAGGTGGAGTATGAGACAATTGATCAGTGAAGTGTGGTTACTGTGACTTCAGTGCCTGTTGACTCTGGCTGTAGCCAAAGTGTGGGTGAGGTGCCACTCAGGAGGATTGTTAGGGGTGCTCGGAGGAGGCCTGCTGTCCATCCTCCACCTGATCCAGGTGTCTCTTCCCATGCAACTCAGTGTATGTGTAGGGCCATCATAGAGGCACAGGTATGTTCCCATACGTGCTCCCAAGAAATCCTTAGGGTTGTAGATGTGTCACAGGCTGACATGCATGACTGCCTCCACCGTGTTGCCGATTCAATGGATCGGATGAATGATATGTTTGAACAAGCAATGTCGTTGATGAAATGTCTGCAGGGAGGGGCATGGCATACTTATGGGTATAGGACAGCCACATCATCTGCTGTTAGCCAATGTGACCATGCCAGATCATGCTCCCATAGTGGCAGTACTTCCACTGCTCTGTCAGTGAGTGAGCTGTCCACACCCAGACATGGCAGACCATGGGGTCGTGGTCCTGGACGTACTTGTAAGGGGAGCTCATCCAGCAGACATTAGTCACATTCAGGTAACAGCAGTGCATCTGACTGTGGGTATGGACATGCCAGTGCAACTCCTGGCAGAGCCAGTTCCATGGTTAGGGACAACAACAATGAACTGCCACCTCTACCATGCATGGTTCACACCTGTCTAACATACCAAGATATAGACCTAGCACAGAGCCTGACTGTGTTCATACTGACACTTCCACACCAATTTCACTGGGAGGACCCCTACAGACACACACACACAACAGTTACATAGTTCAGCCATGCAGCTTAAAAACTCATTTTGTCTCACTGGCCATTTGTTGCTTTATTCAAATGTCTGCTTACTTATCTTTCTTTTCAAACAAAGTCACAGACCTATAGTGTCAGGCTAGGCTTCCTGCCCCCCCCCCCCCCACAACATCCTGAGCAAGTGATGATAACTGTGCCATATCCCCATTTTGCATCTTTTGGATTCAGTGATACATAAGCTTTGTGTCTGATGCTCAGGGTGCATAGCTAGTATATCTGCATTTGTGATTTTGAACTGGCAATTGTACTTTGACTTATATTGGTCTTAGAAAGTTAGACAGTTGATAGCATCAAAATTTCCAATTTTATTGTGAATGATCTTGTGAGGGTTGTGGAGTCTGAAACTGCAATGTGTATCATTACTTTCTAACTTCTCTCTTTAATGATTTTCCAGTACAAACGTATGGTGCTAAACTGAGGGCATGCAGTGACCATCACTACTTTTGAGAAGTATGACTGTATGAATCTTTGATGCCTGATGTGTACTATGTAAAAATGGACACATATAAGTCAAATATGTCTCTGCTGTCAAATGTTAAGGTAATTTCTGTACAACCCCCCCACCTTTTACTTGCTTACACTACCATGTAACAAAATGCAAACATATTCCAGTTATTCATATTATTACACAATATACCCTAGGTTCAACACTTACCTTGTAAATCTAGCATCTGCAACAGTTTTAGTTCAGGGCTGACTCTGTCTGATGCAAGCAGTACACAGTCAATGCACAGGGAGGTAAACTTTGTGAGAGTTGCCTGGCATCAATGTTACTATATGTATCTACATTGGAGGAAGGATTTTAGGCCCTTAGGTGGTGAGTGAGTGTGCTATGCATTGTTTCTCAGCCAATGCAAGGGCATATTGAGCACACCTACGTCTGCCTACACCCACAGCAGCTACTGATTCCCCTCTGACTTCTTACTTGCGTGTGGCTGTGGTGACCTTGGCATTGGTGGTTGTATGTGTGTGTCTTCCCCTTGTTGATCCTGCTGCAGCTGTTTTCTCAGGATGATGTGTAGCATGGCACATACTGTAAATATTTCAGTACATGTTCATGGATTGTACTGCAGGGTTTCACCAGATGTATGTAGGCACCAGAACTGCAGCTTCAGTAGCCCAAACTTGCTCTGTGATATTTCTGGTTTGAGCATGTGCCTCATTATGACATTCTTCAGTGGGTGTGTGTACATTTCTGATGAGCGCCATCAGCCACGGTTCCAGTGCATAACATGCATCTCCCAGTAAATGACCTTGTGGGATAGCCCCCCAGTGAACAACTGATACAGTTATGAGATGTAAAAACAAAAATAATCTAACAAAACCACAGCTGTGGAGATAATGAGAAAAGGTCAGTTTAATGTAAACAATACTACACGAATAAAACACCCAGATAAAACAAATAAAAAGATTAGCGCTTTTATCCATTTAAATAATGAACACTTTCAGATAAAAGTAAATAATTACATAAAATCTTAACTACACTATAAGTCATACTCATTCGTGCTTACAGACAGCCAAAAAATCTTCCAAATGGCTATCATAAAAGAGAAAGCCCAATAGTTTACTCTATTTCCCACTAATAAACTACAAACTAATGAATATACATGAGTATTATTTCTTCACTCATTCACTATTGGTTGGAAAAAAATGTTTAGTCCAATGATAAGATAATGCATGTTCACAATGGGTCCCTATTATATTAGCGAATGCACCAAATTGCAAATGCTGTTTAGTCGAACGTGATTATGCAAAATGGCAAAATTCCGAAAGCACGAAATAGTGAAAATCACTGTGCTGTTTTCGGGACTTTACCATTTCCTGCACTGTGGTGCGACCTTGGAGTTGGTATATTTAAGTAGGGGGGTGTGGGGGGAGAAGCGCCCCACTTTATCTTGTGTTTGGATTTTTTTCTTTTTTTTTTTTATGGATCAGCAATTTTTTTTCCCTGGGAAAAAAATCGCTGATCCGTGTGTTCAACATTTTGGGTTTTCAGGGATTGTGGGTTGATTATATAGTGTTCGCAATTCAGTGTGCTCGCTAATATAATATAGACGCTTCCCAACCATATTGGTGCATTGCCCCATTCAATCCCTAATGATTGGGTCACAGCTAAACAGCAATACATTTTCGTCATACTTGCTTTCACTGAAACTAACAACTTTTAAGAATTTAGAATAAATAATAAAAACACTATGTTACTGTACTAATTAGTTAAAATGTATTACTCCATAAAGCAAGTTCTAAAAAACAAATTTGTCATTCAATGCTTAAGGCTCTAAAAGATGATCGGTAGAAAATTACACATTTAACCCTACCCAATAGTTTTGCTGACTGTTTTTTGTAAACACAAAAGCCCTTAATGTCCTTTTAAGACTCTACCCTTTCTCCTATTTGGAAAAATACAAATCAATAAATATACATGACCAGTACCACCCCGTCTTTCATGATTGGTTAAAAAACACAATATAAATCAAATAGTAAAAGATGCATATCCGCTGAACTTATTTAGTATATCTCCATTTCACAAATATACAACTTATCGTGTCATTATATGCATTATCATTAAACTAAATTCTACATGTTTAAAAGTGCTAATATTAATTTGGTAAAATATTAATATACTAATATATGGGACAGGTTTAACGTTCAAATGCTTCAAGCTTTAAAAGACAGACTATAGATGACTGTTCATTCCACCCTGACCATATTATTGTTGTTCTTTTTAAAGGTCTGCCTCCAAAATCCCAGTCTCTCCTTGTTTCTTGAGCTTCCCTCCTGTTTCAACATCATCACTTTCCACTTTGAATTATAGCTTTCTGCTTGTGCTATGTATAGGAGCTTTAACAGTGAAGCTCTGAAAAGCCCCTTCAAATCAGGTAGCCCCAAACCACCTTGTTCTATGGGAAAGATCAGCTTATCCCATTTGACTCTTGCCATCTTCCCTTCCCAGATAAAATCCTTCAACTCTTTATTAATTGCTATCCACAACTTCTCTGGTTGATAGAAATATGAATGACCTGTATATAAAACTAAAGGCATTAAAAACAGTTTGACTGCTTGTATCTTAATATCCATAGCCATAGGTTCATAGGTAGGTACTAGGCTATTGGCCCTATGGCCTATATAAGCCCAGCCAAAAAGATACCCTGGCTTTCGCCACCCAAGAAAATTATTTTCCTGTGCCCCTGTTGAGCAGAGCCACAGAACTGATCCCTAGGGTGAATTTCCTATCTCCCATCCAGTCATCAAGATTTTTCTTGAAGAGTGCTAATGAGGAGCTTTGTTTGATATAGATATGTAGTTTATTCCAGAGTATGGGAAGTCTCTGGGACAGGAATCTATCCCTCCAGCATGTTCTGTTTATTGTTGTGACAAGGTTTAGATCCCTATAGCATCTAGCTCAGAGGGATTGGGATTTCTTTAAGTGGAGCAGGTCCAACAGCTCTGGGTTTGACATAGCTTTGTATGTTAGGCAGAGATTGCCTCTGAGTAGGCGATATGCGATGGAGTAAAGCTGGAGTTTTTTGAGACAGTCTGTGTAAGGTATCTGTTTGAGGCTGATAATCCTCTTTGTGAGGTATTTCTGTGGCCTTTCCAGTTGTTGTAGACATCTTGTGAGGTAAATACCAAAAGGGGTGCTGTATTCTATAATGGGTCTAATGGGTGCCGAGTAGAGGGGAACAATGACCTGTTTTTTCCTGGATGAGAAACCTTTTGTGATGAGGTGTGCCACGTAGAAGGATTTCCTGACTACTGTGGCGATGTGATTATCAAAGGAGAGACTACTGTCCACCTGTGTCCCAAGGTCTCTTATCACACTTTCGTTGTTAAGTAGACTACCGCCTATGTGGTAGTTCATGGGTACAGAGTTTTTGCCAAAAGGGATGACAATGCACTTTTTGGCATTTAGCTTGAGGCCATGGCTTTGACACCAGGCACCTGTCTCAGTGAGGCCTTTTTGTAGGATGCCCACATCATCCAGAGTTTCGATTATGGCTCCTAGTTTGCAGTCATCTGTGAACTTTGTTAGCCAAAGACCTTCTCTGTTAGCCTGTACTTCAGAGAAGTAGATACCAAACAGGAGAGGACCTAGGACTGAACCCTGTGGTACTCCACTTGTCACTGGTCTGAAGTCGGTTTGGAGTCTGCTACTTTCACAGTGTGGGTTCTGTCAGTGAGCCAGCTGGCAACCCATCTTGTTACATAGGGATTTATACCTAGTTTAGTGAGTTTATCTATAATTACAGAGTGGGGGATGGTGTTGAAAGCCTTAACAAGACCTAGACAGGCATGTGAATCACCTTACCCTCATCTACGGCTTTGGTGACCATTTCAAAGAAGTCTATCAGGTTTAGGAGACATGATCTGCGTTTTACAAACCCGAAATGGATGGGGTCCAGAGTTTGGAGATTACCAATGTCATTGTTTATAAGTTCCATGATGATACGTTCCATAGCCTTGCAGACCAGGCTCATCAGGCTAATGGGGTGGTAGTTCCCAGTGTCCATGGTGGCTCCCCATTGTGGAGTGGGATGACCGTTGCTGTGCACCATTCAGTGGGTGCAAAGCCTGAGGTAAGGCTATGATTGAACATGGTATTTAGATGGGGTGCCAGTTCATTCTGTAGTTCATGTAGTAAGCAGCCTGGGATGTTATCAGGTCCCATGGATGGTTTGTTCTTGGCTTTGAAAAGTGTGATTTTACCTGTGCAGCCATGATTACAGGAAGTTTGCATTCTTCCAGTATAGAGATGGGCCCTTTAGGGGGTGAGCGGGGGGGTGAAGTTAGCACTGAACCTATCTGCCAGGATGTTGGCAATATCAGTTCGTTCTGTATATTTAGTGCCATTATGCTGTAACTCAGAGCAGATCTGAGTGTTGCCATTGAGATTCTTGACATAGCTATAGAATGCTTTGTGGTTGTCTTTAGAATCAGTGGCAATTTTGTTTTCATAATTAGCTTTGGAGGATTTTATGAGGGATCTCAGCTTCTTATTGAGGCTGATCATGGAGTTCCTCCAATCATAGGATTTTACTATTTTTTGCAGCAGTTTCTTTCTTCTTTTGTAGAGTTTGTTTATGGAAGGGGACCACCAGATTGGCTTCATTTTTTTTGTAGGATAGCATCTTAGTTCTGTTAGGGATTGTACGATCCATGCACTTGTGTAAGTGCTTATAAAGTGCATTTGTGTAGGATTCAGCAGTCATACCTCTATTGTCCGTCTGCATGGTCGTCGTGAAGTTTGCCACTTCTGTCTTAAGAAACGTGAAGTTGGCTTTGGAGAACTTTTTACAGTGGTTTCCCTAATGGGGGTGGGGGCAGGATGTGGATGTCTAGGATGATTAGCTTGTGATCGAATCTGACCAATGAGGAACTGACCTCTGGTGTGGAACACCAGTTGCCCATGTTGGTAATGACCAGGTCTAGGGTATTGCTGCCCCTGGTGGGGGTGTGGATAAGTTGATCCAAGGCGTTGGAATTTATGAATTCCAGAAAACGTTGAACAAAAGAGCTGGTACATGAGTAGTTTTCCCATTTAATGGAGGGGGTGGTTGAAATCACCCATTATTAGGGTGTTAGGTTGTACCCTAATATTTTCCAGTGTATCAAGAAATGAGGAGTGGGAATACTGGGGCTTGGTGGAGGATCTGTAGCAAGCTACAATTTGGATTTCGGTCTTGCCCAGAGTTAGTTTCACAATCTCAGATGCATTATGCTGAGCAACTAGCCTGGAGGTGTGGATATCCTTAATGAATATGGACACGCCTCCACCTTTAGTGCTTCGATCCGGGTTAGGCGGCCGAAAGGTGTGGTATGAATTATAGCCTGGTAATGCAGGGGTGCTCTCTGGAGCCTTGAACCAGGTCTCTGTCACTGTACAGATGTCGATGTTCTCCATTTTAAGGAGTACCTCGAGTGAGTGGATTTTGAGGTTTAGACTTTTAGCATTTTGTAGCATTACCCTTAGATTTTGCTTGCTTGTACCTGTTACAGTGGTGAATTTGTCATTTGAACCTTGGCTAAAAAGACACTATAGGGGTGGCAAAAGCCTTAGCCAGTATCCGTAATATCAAGGGCGACAGGTGCAGGCCATCTCTGGCAAAGTATCGTGGTCTGTCGATCATGTCATCCCAGGCCGACAGATACTGGATTCCCTTAGAATAACACCAGAAGCTTAGCCAATTGTTGAAGTCAATCATTTTGTCCTTGTACTGTGGTATCATTCTGGGTGATGGCAGGATGCTACTCAGGGCTAGGATCACACCTGCCTGGGCTACAAGATTGGAAAGCTCCTCCATGTCTCTTTTCATGTAGTCCAGGGAGGTACGGCTCAGGTCATTCACACCAACATGGACAATGACAGAGTCATATTTGTACTTGTTGTGGAGTGACTTGAGTTCATGCATTATGTGGCATTTCCTGGCACCTGACAGGCAGCTGACAGTAACTTTCTCCTTGTTTAGCCTGGTGAGTGGAACATCAGTGTGCCTGACTATAGAGTCGCCTATGACTAGACTGTTGGGTACGTTGTTATGCCTTATCAACTGTGGTTGAGTGGCACACTGAGTTTGTGGGCTATGTGTCTTTTGGGTTGTGTTGGGGGGGTGGAGGTTGCTTGTGTTTCTGCTTTGGAGGTCCCTGTTGCTTGGGCAGATTTTTATTGAGAGCCTCCACGAATGTAGGTGTGTGTGTATGTTTTGTGTTTCTATGTGTGTGTTTTGGTGGTGTAGGTTTTGAGGGACTATGTGATGAGTTTGGTGTGATGCAAGTGTTTACCTTCTCCTCTTGACTGTCTAGTCCAGTCTTGGGTGAAGAGAGCTTTGCTTCCAGTTTGGCTATGTAAGTGCATCTCTCACAGGTTGTAGTGTTTGGGTGGTAGGAGGAGAGGGTTGTCTGTGTACATGAGGCAATTACTGCATTGCCCCAAGATGCCCAGATTCATCAGGTAGACAGGAGAAACACCGGGAGCTGACCCTTAGACATGCCTGGATAGGAGCTTATTTATTAAGTACTAAAAATTGTTTTCCTCTAGACAAGTAAGGAAAGTTGAGTGTTATAGTAATCTGTAGCTTATTTAGTGCTTACAACAAGTTCTGAACATAAAACTTCTGGAGCATTTCTCCCCGGGCCTCCGCTGAAAACAGGATCTGTGGAACCTAGTCGAACTTTCCCGGTCAACAAATGTTAAATAAATAAATAAAATAAATAAATAAAAAAACAGAGCTTCCAATTTCAAAGTTTTTGCAGTATCTTTTGTATAGTCTCTTCCCACATATCCTTAGCTGCCATAACAAAATCCTTTTTAATCCATACTCCTAAGTACTTCATTTTATCATGTCCCCATAAATATGGGTATTGTTGAACTAATTAATTTGTGGGTACATAGTTTACAGCTATTGCATTTGTTTTATCTTTACTAATTTTGTATCCCAAAAAGACTTGAAACTGTCTCAAAATGTTCTACAACACTGAAGTGTCTTTTTCTGGTCTTATCAGGTATAAAATAATATCTTCTGCAAATAAAGCCAGCTTTTCTTCACTACCATACCAATTATAGCCTTGAATTTCTGAGTCGCTAATTTTATTTTCCAATGGTTCTAAATATAATGCAAATAACAAAGAGGAAGAGGACACCCCTGCTTTGTTCCTCTGCTCAAACAGAGCATATCAGAGAGGAACCCACCCACTTTAATTTTCACCTCTGATCCCTCATATATCCTCCTAATCAACCATATAATTTTATCAGGGCATGCAAACATGTCCATTGCCCTGCTCATAAAATTCTGGCTTACTCTGTTGACTGCTTTCTCTGTATCAAAACCCACTAACAACAGTGGTATTTTCTTACATTCTGCTTCCGTCTGGATCATCATTGTTCTATTAATGTTGTTAAATGTTTCCTCCCCTCCACAAAACCACATTGATCCATATCTATTAATTTTGGCATTACCTTTGCCACTGTTTTATCCATTATAGACATATACACTTCATAATCATGGTTTAGAATTGAAATGGGCCTATATGAAACTGGATCTGATGGATCTTTACCTCTTTATGTATTACAGCTACCACTGCTTTCTTACACGCTTCTCCTCCTTTTAAAATACTGTTAAACAAAACCTTTCATATCTTTATCAGTTTTTCCCTCCTAGCTTCCAAACTTCCACAGGAATATCATCTATTCCTTGGGACTTTTCTGTAGATTAGTTATAGATTATCATTTTTATCTAATCTCCTCCTATCCTAACCATTACTAATTGAGCCTTATCTACTTCTAACCTTGGTATACTTAATTCTTCCATAAACATTTCCATTTGTATCTTTTCTTGACTTTCATATTTCTCTGCTTTATACAGATTTTCAAAAAAATTTTCAAAATATTTCTAGCACCTCTACAGAATCTCTGATTATCTTCCTTGTTAGAGGCTCCCTAAGCTTGGTGACAACCCTTTCGACTATCTGTTGGCTGAGTCATTGTGCTAAAGGTTTTTGTGCTCTGGCGTTATTATCACAAAACAGTTACTTAACAGCAATTCTTCTAAACTCATGCATTTTATTGAGATAATCCCTTATTTTCTGTTTAGCATTCTGTAATGCAAGTGCTCCTCTTCTTGTTCTGTAAGATTCCCCCTATTCTGCAATACTTTAACCTTCGTCAATCCCGTTAAACAAATTCTACTTCCTAACCATATCTCTCTTTCTTTTATTTCCACCCTATTTTTAAACTACACTTTCATTTTATTCCACTTTCTAGCTATATTTTTAGAAGGAATTTCCATCTTCCCTAGTACCTCCCAAATAGTTTCAACTACTCATTCCTTAAATTCCTCTCTTTTTAACAGACAGGTGGGAAAACACCAGTGTATAATTTTTATTTCAGTAACTTACATTTTTATTTTAGTTATTACTGGCCCATGATCTGAAGTAATTATTGGATGCATATCAAAACTTTCAATTAAATGCACATGTTACTGTGAAATATAATTTCTGTCTAGCCTAGCCCAGTTTTTGTACCTTGAGGAATAATATGCAAATTCACTCTGAACTCTGAATTTACATCTTTCTTGCCAGATATGTTCATAATTCTCTTCAAAAAGCTATCCTCTTTTGTTATATTTTCCCTTCTGGGCACTCCAGATATATCCTCACTGCTGGAAATCAAATTCCAGTCCCCACCTATAGTACTACAAATCTATCATTATTATCTTTTTTTCTTCTAAAACTATTGGAGCTCCTCTTGCAATTAATAAAAGTACTCACATTTTCCTTTGTCCCAGATATTCTGCTGAATACCCATCCTGAAATCCTTCCTTTATCAAACTCACATGCTCATTTCTTTCCAATTGTATCTTCTCTAGCATAGCTATTTGCACTCTACATTTTTAATGCAGTTCACTACTCTTTCTTTCTTGTATACTGTATATCTGTGAGACCATTTATACTTAAAGATTATACAGAAAGTGTTGTCATTATGTTAAGATATTATTTCCACCTGCTATGTGTAACAGCTTTTTTGTAAAATATCTAGCTTCAGCTTTTCTGTTACATGCTCACACTAATGTTTGGCAGGTTGATATTTTATACAGTTGTTTCTTGTCATATCCATTTGAACCTATGTCACATCTTACAAAACATTTTTGTTTTAGTGAAAACCCTCAAAAAAATAAAAAACATTCAAACAAACACACCCCCAGAACACCCCTAAAACCTATTACCTTAATGATAACAAACAAAACTATGTACATCTTGAAATGTTGAAGTTTAACCCTCCTAATAGGATCCCAGACTGACAGCCACACTCTTAAACTTGGATTAACCTATAAGAAAGGTTAACCATGCTAAGATGCATGATACGGCCTGTGCCTCTAACTCCACAAAGTGCTGTCTGCTCTTGTCCTATTTTTATTCCTCTCCAAGATTAGAAAAACACTTTGATACTTTCAGAACACATCTCCTAGCCATTGAAAGAAGTATTCTGTTTTTATTGCCCTTTATCAGATTGTCTCCATAGAGACATAAGAACTACATAGTTGCCTCTACTACAAGCAATAATTTATTTGCTAGAGGAAAATGTTTTATTTTAGTCAGTGTTCTTTTTTATTTTATTGCTTCCTCTTGAAATGTGTTACTTGACCAAGCCAAGGACCTTAATACAGTCTTTCCCCTATGCAAGACTAAGAAAAAGCACATCAAATGTTCTTGTATTATTCTCTTTTGATCAGACTTTTCTTCTTTTTACATTGCAGTGTCAGCATTTCTTAAAATTGAACAAGGAGAAAGAAAGAAGAAAACAAAAAAAGAAAAACAAAACAGGGGCACCTGTTTATGCTAGTATCCCTCTTACACTCAAAAATAACTGAGAAAGCTTTTTTGTGGCATGCAGTTTATGTCATGCATTTTAAAAATACTACTGTTAAGAATAAAATTTTGTTTTAGTTAACTCTTTCCTCCCTCTTCTCCACTCCTAAATGTTCTTCCCAAACATTAATGGCATGAGGAAGGGCATATGCTTTGAGGTCCCCTACAAGTTTAACAAAAATCAAAAAACTCCAATATTTCCAGGCTTTTTTATTTGTGTTTCCAGAAAATTAATACAGCCTGTTCCTTCCATCTTCTCTAGTACAACAGAGAATCTCAGGTTTTCCCTGTGTGCTCTTGTCTTCTAATTCTATTATTTTTTAAAAACACCTCTTTTTGAGCAGTCTCATACTCAGACAGCCTTTTCTTCATTTTGATCTCTGATTTTTGCAGTTTTATCACCTCATCGGAGTATCTGTTTAAAGCTTCTTCTATTGTTTCCAGCCTTTTGTCATTTGAGTTGCTATACTCCTTCGGTGTTTCATTTATTTTAAACAACTCTGAGTACATTTGACTTATTTTTTCCTCTAGATTACTGGAAGTCATGTCTTGCACAAAAAATGGAGCTTGCACTGCTTTTTGATGAACAGCTGCATAATTCTTTCCAGTCAGTGTTTTCTCCTCAGCTTTTGTGATTGATTTTCTTTCAGGTTCTCTGAATTTCTTTTTTTGCTGGCAATCATGCAATGCTCTTACTGGCCAGTTACTGAAATTTACCCAAAAAGAGAGAGGTTTACTGTCTCTCTTTTCTGAGTTTCTGTTTTCACAATGGGAGAGCTGAAATTAATCTGTTACTCATTGTGCAACTGTTATGGAAGTCGTGGGTATGGAAATTGTTGAAGGATTACAGTGCTCTAGATACAGAAATTATGCAAGAGATTATAGTGATCTGAGTATGGAAACTGTGTGAGGGATTACAGTGATGATATTTATTTATTTACCTATTTCTCTATCCTTTGTTGACCTATCTCTCTATCCTTTGTTGACCGAGTTAGTCCTACTAGGCTAGTGGCCTGTTTTCAGGGGAGAACTGAGGTGGTATTTATTCTACTAGGGAAAAATTTGGTCAGGGCATCCAGGAACTTCCCCTACTCTTCATTGTTGCAAGTGGGCCCCATTTTGAAAGAGCACTTTCTGTTTCTGTTTCCATTCCACCCGCGGTGGTGGTGCTGCGGTAGCGTTGCACCTCACAGTAAGACGCTGTCTGGTTCGATTCTCAGCTAGAGCATCTTCTGTGTGGAGATATGCATGAATGGGCGTACCTTTGTTGAAGGTTGTGCATCAGGGCTGGTAACTCGGCACGTAAAAATCAACTACCAATCATTAGCGGACCGGAGTTCCGCTGTGGCGACCCCTAACCGGGAAAAGCCGAAAGACACAACAACTTTCTCTTTCCATTCCAGGCACAGAGGTGGCCTGGAGAAATGGGGAGGCAGGTGGAGACAGAAGGAGATAATGAAATGTTGAGAGAAATGGAAGAGAATGCTAATGTTGAGACCAAAGAATGCATGCAGAATTCTGAGGAGATGTTTCAAAGAAATCCATTTGATGGAATTAAGTCAGCAAATGATGGATGAATAATTTCATCCTTCCAGTCTGGAGGGTTGTGGGATGATTTACTTAAAGAAATGGTGACAGCAGACAATTAAAAACAGAAGTACATGGTAAGGATTCAAAGTAAAGAATACAAAGAAATGGACAGGTATGAAGTGTGGGACTAATAGCTCCTTTGAGTGTAAAAGCACATGAGGTAAGAGCATTTATTCTTATTAACAAAAAGACATTTTGTGACATTTTATTTGAGGCTGTTTTTTCAATGGAAAAGTTTCTTTGAGAATATGAAAATAGAAAGACTGTAACCCATGGAATCTTTGTGTGATAAAAGCATTTAACAAGGTGATAAAAAAGAAAATGCATGTACAATTTTGAACAGAGGTAGAAAGAGAAACTTAGAAAGGCCATTTGAAAACTTTATATAATAAAGTACTGGGCATTGCAAAAGTTTATAACAAAAGGATTTTATGGACTGGTGGCTGGGATTGTAAAACTGTGTTAAAAACAGAAGGAGAAAAAATGATACATATACTAAGCATGATAAATGTGAAGGGGAATAGGGGTGTTGTACAATACTGGGGACAACCCAAAATATGCTTTTTGTGGAAAAGAATGACATTTGATAAGTAATGTGACAAAATAAAATGTTACATTTGTGGGGAAATGGGACACAATGCAAAACAAATGTGAATAGAAATGTTATAAATGTAACAAAACTAGACATTTATAGATGGATTACAAAAAGAAAAAAAAAGAAAATGAACAAAGAGAAGTTATTTTAGAAGTAGTAGAAGTAGAAGAAAAATTAGATGAGAAAAATAATAAAGAGGACATAGAGAAAGGTTCTGAAATAAGTAATAAAGAAGAGATAAATTGGGATGTAGTAAAATAAAAAATCTATTGGTAAAAGGGTAAAAGACAGAAAAAAATTAAAGAGATATATGCAAACAAAAAAGAAAGGAACTGGATGAAAAAGAATATATACAGCTAATGATTGGGTGGTTGGAATAATGGTTAAGGTGTCTGACACAAGGTACACTGTTTGATTCTCACCTTTTGGAGATAAATTGGCTAGGCTTAGAATGACGTTTTAAGAAAGCTAACCTAGTAGTTAGATATATATGAATGTACAAAACCATGAACTTAAGGACAAGGGAAAGTGAAAAGTTTGGAGTGCTTTCTGTAAATGTGAAGAGTATTCAGAATATAGTAAGAAGAATAGTGATTTTGGAGTGGTGTGATACATGTGATGTAGATGTAATTATATTAGAACAGACACGATTTTTAACAAATGAAGAGTGATTACAAAGAGAGAAACTATGGGAAAGAAAGATAATCTGGAATTTGGGAAATGAGAGATGTTCTGGAATAGCCATATTCTATAGAAATACAGTAAAGATATTACATGTAACTTTAGGAAAATTGGAAGATTAACCATTGTAGATTTAAAATGGAAAAAAAAAACAAGTATAAAGAATTATAACATTACATACTTATACTAACTCTAAAGAAAGGGAAGGCTTATTTCACCAGATTTAGTGATAAATATAAATATAATAACAGGAGGGTTTAATTGTGATTTAAGTGGCAAGAGTAAAAAGAACAGGAAATGATTTAAGAAAAATATTAGAAGTTATAAGATATTGTAAGTTAAAATTTTGGGACAAAAATTCATGGACTTACAAAAGCAGTATGTATAGAACTGTCATAGATTATTTTATAGTATCAGGAAGCTTAGTTATATGAGAAGGAGAGGTAGCTGAAACAGGATTGTCTGATTACCTTACAATATGGCTAGAGATAAAGTAAAACAAGGAATATATAAAAATAGGCAAAGGAATAAAAAAGATAAATGAGAAAGTATGGAATGAAGAAGGAAAGATATTAGTAATACAGTTATAGAAATATATTACTATGAGAACATTTTATAAAAATTGGTCTGAATGGTGGATGATTTTTAAGGGAAAAATATAAAAAATGTTTTTTTTTTACAGTAGCAATATGATGAAAACAGAAAAATATAAAAGAACATATAAAGATACATTGGAAGATTTAGAACATAACAATAGAAAGTACTGTAGCAAAAAAAAAGAATTATATGAAAGAAATCAAGAACAATTACAATAATTATTATATAAGCAAATATATTTTTTACAAGGAAAAAGAGAAGAAGTATTGAGTTACTTAAGCTGATTAGTAAAAGAAGATAGTAGTGTAATAAGACACATAAAAGATTGAAAAGAAGAAATAGAACTCAGGAAAAGATTATGAACAGTGTAGCACAATATGCACAAGAAATGTTTAAAGAAAAAAGAAGGTAGTGAAAAAAACATGAACATAGAAAAAGTTAACAGAAAAAGAGAATAAAGAGATGGAAAGGATGATTTCTTTAAATGAGCTAGATAAAGTATTAGGACAAGTAAATATAGTTTCGGCTGCAGGACCAGATGGAATACGGTGTGAAATATAAAAAAAAAAATAAGGGATTGTAAAAAATAAATTTTAAAGGTTTGGAATGAATGGTTAAATTAAGGCTTTATGTATATAGAATTATGCAGTGGAATACTTAAATTTATATGCAAGAAGGAAAATAGAAGACAATTAAAAAATGGAGATTGATAGTATTGAATTATAATCAATATAAGATCTGTATGAAAACAACACAAAAGACATTTGAAACTAAAATGGAAACTGTGGAAGATAGCATATATAGTATAAAGAGGAAGGGTTGTCAAGAATTATTAATGATAGTTAGAGAAACTGTAGATGATATTATGAATAGAAAAGAAGAATTGAAAATCATGATAGGAAACCTTAATAAGGCACTGGATACACTTGAACAGGAAATCTTATGGGTAATAATGGAGGAATATAAGTGAGAAAGTTAGGAAATGATGTATGCCAGCATATAGTAATAATAATAAAGTGAAAACACTTGTAAATGCCTGGTTAAGCCAATAGGTACATATGAAGAGTAGTGTAAGTTAGGGATGTCCAACGAGCTTCATACTCTTTTCATTAATTATGAATGTGATAGTGTGTGAAATACATTACAAAATGAAGGAGATAGGGTATATAACACCTGAAGAATTCCAATTCTATTAACATATGCAGATGACATAATAATTGAAAAAATGTGGATAAAAGAAGTAATAATTTGCAAAAATGAGTGTCTAGATGTGATAGGGATGGCTTTAAATAAGGAGAAAAGTAAATGTTCAGATGATGTAGTAAAGATAGGGTATATATTTTGCAATGAATTAAATTTCTGTGTTAGGAATAACATTTGTGAATAAAAATGCAAGTAGAATTCAGTGGGAAGAAACAATAGAATAAATAAAACAAGCCTGTCTTTTCTGTAGAACATATAAATTATCATTCAGAAAAAAGGCTTATTTGATAAATTTGGTACTAATGGGGAAAACAGCATACATAGCAAGTATATTTAAGTCACCAGCAGTATTTAAAATTAATTATTGCAGATTTTTTTTTATTTAAACCCAGTAAAAAATAACACCTTTGTATGTAAATAAAGAGGAAGGAGGTTTGGGATTAATTAATGAAGCAGTGTATGCCACTTCATTAAATTTGTACAAAGTGTTGAAGCACATAAATCAAAAACATGAGAGCTTTATATTAAAACTGTATAAGTACAATAAATGTTGGGGTATGGTAAAAAAGTAAAAGAGAAAAAGAGTGTATAAATGAAGAAATGAACAGTTACCAAAAATATTTTTGGGGAAAATAAAAACTGATGATATAGAAAAAGATTGAAAAGTATGGTATAAGAATGTAATGACAAAACATTACTATATAAAAACATGGGAAAACAGAAAATGATTGATTTTAATAATTGACTTAGCTTCTAGTGTCAGTCTAGGGGTGTACAATATTTAACAGCCTGGGAGGCATGGTTGACAGACCATGCTGCATTTCCAGGGATGGTCTGCACTTATCCATTCTAGACTTTCTGATATTGGCAAATACATTTCTACACCATAGTGGCTTTTTTTAGGGAATGCCAAACTGATAAATCTACCAGCTTAACTAAACCTATGGAGGAATATCTGAAGGTGGTACTGTTCAATGCTAGAAGTCTTAAAAAAACTCCACTGCCTGCAAGTCTTCCTCTCTCTGGACAGTGTAGGCATCTATGTAGTAACAGAAGTATGGTTTAAAGTCACTGAGAGTACCCCAGCAATGCAAGATTATAATGTCTTTCCCACCTTTAGACAAGCTACTGCACAGGAGGGAACTAAAGGTGGAGGAGTCTCAGTCTACATTAAAAACAATCTCACATCCAGACTAATTAAAATGTATGACCCACTGGAACTCATACATGTGCAACTCCCATAAACAAGGTGTCATACCATATCCTTGCAACCTATAGGTCCTCCTCTGGTCACAGGAAACCCATACTACCTGTCTCAGTGTATTAGTGTCCCTTATCATTCAACCCAATACAATATTCATGGGGGATCTCAACTACCCCTCTACAGATTGGGAATCCTACACCACTTGTAATGTACAAGCCCAGCAATTCCTAAATTTTGTTAATACCAACATCCTGGAACAGTTGGTCCATTAACTTACCAGGGGTACAAACATCCTTGACATAGTACCCACAAACATGGGGGCTAATGATCCTCACCCAGTGTAATATATTTGCTCATCAGATCTGAACATAAGGCAATATTGCTTGAAATAAATTAAATATGGAGATACAGCGAAACGAAAAACCTTTAGGAACTATTCAAAGTTAACCGTCTCTACTAAGCAACACCTTGGCTAAATTCCAAGCACACACAAACTCAGTAAACACCACTGAGTTATTTACAAAATCTTTGTATAGCCATATTGATAGCTGCATAGACTGAGCTGTGCCCATTCATATTAAGAATAAGACAAACTCAAAAGACAATCCACCCAGGTAGAATCACAATATCGATGGGTTATACAACAAAAAAAAAATCTTGGCCAAGCATAGGGGGAACAAAGCCATATATATTAAAATCCCCTTAACCAATCTAAAAGGCAGCTGAGAGGGTTAATTAATACTTCAAAAGAAATACACAACAATATGCAGAACTTATTGTAAATGGCATCACCCACACTGAATCGGAGGCCATTGCCAATCTTTTGGCTGACAGGTTCAGCTTAAATTTCTCCCCAAAGGAGATACCACATAACACAATCCCCCCCAACCATTACTAGGGAACAGGTCATCAATGCACTTTCCTAAGCCAAAAGTGCTGCTTCGATGGGCCCTGATAAAATTATGGGATGTTTAATAAATAGCACGAAACATGATCTCTCTGGTTCACTTGAATACTTTTCAACTTGAGCCTTCAAAACTGGATAAAAAGAAAGAAACACCACACCAAGTTCAAAAATGAGGTTAGCGCTTTCGTTTACTATTTCAGCAAACTTCTTCAGACAACTAGCAATACAAAAATTCACAACTTAAATAAACTATCATATCATGACATCACTATACAATTCAGTAGGTCAAGCCTCATTTTAAAGAACCCACATAACCAACGTGTTAACACATTCATAAAATAGAATAAAGTAATAACCCTAACAGTACATATATATTACTTGAATAAATCTTAATAACAAAGAAATAATCATACATTTATATAAAAACATTATATTATCTTGTCAGAGCCCTCAGTTTTAAAATACTCTTAAAAGAAACAGCATCATTTAAGCCTGGGGCTGTGACTGCATTCAATTTCACTTGCCAAATCAATTCTTTCTCATCTAATTTCAAGTCACTTGGACCTCCCCTTTCATTGTCCAAAACTTTTTCCAATACTAAAAATCTAAATTCATGTGAGGGGTGGGACTTAATGTGTCTGGCAAGAGCATTATTCAGGTTCAATTTCCCAATTGCACAAACATGCTCGTAAATCCTGTTTTTTAGTGGCCTCTCAGTACGATGCACATAAAAAGCTGGACAGCAACTACATAAACCCAAGTATACGACTCCTTTAGTATTGCAATTGAATTTACCCCTAATAGGGACTGTTGTGTTTCCAATAACAACATGATTAGTGACTTTTACATATTTATGCCATTTGCATGACTCACATTTGGACATTCCACAATGGGGGCCATATACTTTTGATGGACCCCTTTCAAGCAGCATTTTTAAATTCCTACCTCTCCTAAATACAAATTGAAGTAACTCGCTTACATTATTTTTAATAAGGTTGTCATCCACAAGGAAGCACCAGTTTTTGTTAATAATTGATTTTACCAAATATGCATCTACAGAAAATGTAGTAATAAAACTAATTGTAATACTTTCATTCATTAATACATCTCCAAATTCTTCAAACTCACCAACTTGTGGGGGAACAATACTCATATTCAAGTGGTCACCATCATTCAACTCCTCGCTTAGCTCTCCCATGGAAGATAATAATGGTTTAAAGAAACCCATTAGGTGTTTCTTGTGTACTTCCTTAATAAGGTCATCCACTAAAGACCTAGGGTAACCACACTTTAAAAACACCCCCTCAAAAGATTACATTTGTCTAAGAAGTCTTTCTCTAAGGTGGTTATTCTAGCCGCCCAAACTAATTGACCCTTGACCACACTTCTCTTTTGGGAAAAAGGGTGGCAGCTAGAAAAATGCAAAAATGCATTCAAATAGGTTGCTTTCCTGAATATTTTAGAGATGTATTGTTTATCAGAACCAATTTTAATCAATTCTATATCCAAATAGGAAATGCTATTAGGTTGAAATTCCCATGTGAACTGTAGGAAGTCTGTAAATTTAGTGATATGTTCAATGAACATTATAGCTCAATCAATTTCCCCCTTCCAAACGATAAATATATCATCCAAGAAACGGGTGTACCATGTGGCCCTCTCCAAGAACTTATTGTCCTTGAATAAGTAATGTCTCTCCCAGTAGGCCTTAATGATTCAGAGTTAGACAACAATGCTTGAGCTTCATTACTAAATAAATCCTGGGACTTCGGTGTGGCAAATTCCTCCATGTAGACACAAACTATAAAACCAAACCAAAAACAAACACTGAAAAACTGGATAAAAAGAAAGAAACACCCCACCAAGTTCAAAAATGAGGTTAGCGCTTTCATTTACTATTTCAGCAAACTTCTTCAGACAACTAGCAATACAAAAATTCACAACTTAAATAAACTATCATATCATGACATCACTATACAATTCAGTAGGTCAAGTCCAGTATTGACCTTATTATTTATTTATTAGAACTTATTTTGGAAAACAATTATTTTCTTTTCAATAAGGAATACTATTTACAGAAAACGGGTGTTGCCATGGGCTCTCCATGTGGGGCCACTTTTGCTAATGTCATTCGTAATAGAGATGAAAATTTAGTATGATTGTAAAGGAAATTATGAGTATGTGTAAACAGATTTGTATAACTATATATCTGTACATTTACAGACATCTGTAAATATGTAAATATGTTGGTAATAAAAGTTATTTTTGTATATAAATAAAGGACCCTTACTCTTTTTGATAGGTGCCAGGGGATCTTTTACATCTACTTGACCTACCACCAACTCAAGCATATGGGGTCTTTAAAAGTGTTTACAGTTGATACAGAACCCAATGTTTGGAGAAACAGTGCCACAGTACCAGTCTAATTATGATTTCTGTGAAGTACAGACTGAGAGATTCTTGAGAGAAAAGTAGACTGCTAAGCATTTGGGTGTGGCTAAGAGTAAGACCAACCCAGGATAGGGCTCATACTGCAGTGTGGTTGCTTGATACACCCAGCTCTAAAAGCATATAACCGTCTTATACTGGAAGTAATTATGAGTAGGAAACTATTATGTAGAAATCTTAAATACATTTACATTTTACTTGATCACTATAGGGGTCCTTTTTCTTCTTTTAAGGCACAATTTAATTGACCTTTCCATGATGACAGGGGCTAGACTTAGGTTAACTGGTCCCCTAGGCAAAAGAGGTCCATGGTGCCCCCCCTCCCACGTACAAACACATTACCCAGTCCTCCCACCCTGGCCTACCCACATCACCCAGATTACTTTTTTCTTCCTTTTTCTCACAGTTTATCTTAATCTTCAGTTGTTTTTACTTCATTTATGCACTCATTCAATACATTTTAACTAGACAAGACTGCTGTCTGATAATTGTGTATTAAACAACTGCATTAAGCTGTGGTCTGTGAGGCCCTCAGATGCCATGGTGGTTTCTAAATGCTTTTCTGAGGTGTATTTTACATTTTTTAAACAAGCTTTACATGCAGTGATGGCCTGAACAAAAATTGTGATTAAGGGAAGACACAGTCTCCCTCTTCAGCTTTGTTTTTCCCTGAATCCTTTTCACACAGCCCTAACTGACCCAGACCACTGTAATAACTAGAGTGGAAATAACTGCATTAAGTGTCTAACACTCCAAGGCTGTATAAGTGGATTGTAGTCACCCCCCACAACTAAGTCACATATATGTACAATTCAGATGTTAGATTATGATGAAACAGGATGGTCATGTAATGCATTTCTCCTATGTTCCAAACAAACATTTGCCACACATTAAAATATTCCAGGTTGCTTTACACATATCACACAAGTCATGCAAACCCAAATTATTAAGCAAACAGCAATAGGCAGCTAGTGTTTTTCATCCACACACAACCCAGTGATTATACCTACTCTGTGGATATCAAGTGTCAAGTTAAGTAGCCCATCTTACGTCTCTCAAATGCACACTTATGCTGCCAAGCCAAATAGTAGAAACTGCTCAAAACTGAGCAAAAGACAAGAGTGTCAGTTACTTTCATTCATCCAACTCCAACCCCATAGTTATCGACCTCTTACCTCAAGAATCAAGGACAACTCAAAAAAAGAAAAAAAATCAAAGACATATTTTAAAATATTAGTACTATTAAGATGAGGAGTTGACAGAATAAGAAAATGTGAAATATGCATTTTCTGAAGCAAAATAAGTCTATAACTCTAATTCTTGTGGTTATTTATTAGGTGTAAGCCACCACCTTTTCTTCCCAGATTACTAGTCTTACTAGGAATTAGGAGGGTCAGAGCAAAATTATGAGTCATAATTAGGGATATTTGAAAGGTATGCCCACCCCCTCTTCAACAGTAATAGCTATTAGGTCTGATAGCCATACTGTTAGTACAGGAATTCTGAACAAAGCTAAAAATAATGAGGAGGAGGTCCAAAATCAGGGACCGATTTATATATTGCTCTTACAAATGTAGATAGTAGCTAGAATAACAGGTTTTAATTAGCAAGCATTTTCTGAAGGATATGAAGTTAGAAACTCAAATGTATCTCATTATCTTGTGACTTCAATCCTCAATGATCTTCTGGAAAGCCACAATTTTTATGAGGAGCAGACCAAAAATGTGAGGCAAAAATTTGGACGTTCTGCAGTTGAGAAGTATGCTGATGGCCATGCAATAATTTTCACTTTGCTAGTCCACACAAATAAGTTGCCACACATTAAAGTTTTCAATGTTGCTCCATACAAATCACAAAGTTGTAAATAATATGAAAAGTATCTTGTCGATCGCTGTCAGCATCACAAAAGATAAATAAATAAATAACAACAATATTAACCTGACTACTTTTTGTCTTGCATCATTTGGCCCTAACTCTCTGGCTGAAGATACAGCCAATTAATAAAGCTAGACATTAGAGTCTGCAGCTTTGATTAAAAAAAAATGCATTACATTGATGCGGATTCTCAGTACTGTCAGCGTCATCACATCATGCCTATCAGTCTGAATGTTGCAAGGTCTCTGCTTTGTGACCTTGCAATGCTCAGATCTAATATCACTTTGCTTGACTTGAATGGTCCTCTCTGGGGTGCTTGTAACTCTAATGGGTGGGTGAGTATACATACATCTGACATATTGCCCTTTACGTGCTGTTGTCAAAAACATACCCTTCTGCTTGTAACTGAACCAGACTAAATTATCTCAAGGAAATTTGAAAATGGGGTCACTATATTATAACATATGTGTAGTTATGTTGTTTGTTAGGATTCATCTGTATGGCTTGTGCACTTCAGGAAAACATTTCCTCAAAGCTACCCTTTTTTCTGTTTTTTTCTGTTGAGAAAAATGTACAATAGAAAGTGATTCTGAGCAAAGAATGTGACATCCTGTTTGTGGAACAAAATTAATTTTACAATACAAAATACCACATTTTCATTGGAACAATTGGGGTGTTGTTTGCTTTCTGCAGGAAAAAAGTCTCCTTTTTCTTCTGAGAAAACACATTCTGTTTACATTATTGTGACATTGTTCAAATGAATCTTCATAGAAGTACCCTGTTGGTTAGGGAAAAAATAGGACTAAATCATAGTATTAGATATGCTAGAACAATTGGATGAAATGCTCCAGTTAACAAACAAAACTTCTTTATAATTACTGAATCCACAGTGAAGTAGAAAATATCACCATAGGGTATGATCAAGCTCTTGAAAGCCAGTTGTAAGTTTGATAATTGAACCTATGAAATCAGGAGATAATGAAAATCTGAAAATCTAACAAGAACATGTCAGCCACAAATTGATCAAATGGAATGACTTAGCAGGTTCAAAGTACACATTAGGGCCTACCTACTGAACATTAGGGCCTACCTACTGAACATTAATATCTACATCTCTACCTCTCTATATCTATATCTATATCTGTAGATAGGTAGATAGCTATAAATGACACCATGGTATGTTGTTGTGTCTTTTCGGCTTTTCCCGGTTAGGGGTCACCACAGTGGAACTCTGGTCCGCTAATGATTGGCAGTAGATTTTTACATGCCGAGTTGCCAGCCCTGACGCACATGGTGTAAAAATATTTCAGACTTAGAAAGATACAAGACTACAATCACCAACCTCTCAGAAATGTTGACAGTTTGATATTTTCAATTAAAAACTTTAGCATGCTCTTTCGCCCATATTGTTTCATGAGTAGAGAAGTAATGCAACACTTCTCCTGAGGTAGGTGACTACATACAATAACTAAAAATTCTCCCTTTAAGATGCTAGGATGTATCTTAGCCTGGATGTGATCAATGGAAATGCTTATTGCAAGTACAGAACTTCTGACTGACTATGAGTGACAGATACAGTTCTGATATTGTACATCAACATCAACAGTCCTAGTTCAACCCATGGAAAAGTTATTACTATTAATCTCAAGCACATAACAGCTCTCAGTTATTCCTTATCTTCTTTCCCTGTCATTACATATGTTCCTTTAGTACTGTGATTTTCTTTTTTATGTTCATCTCCATCCTTCCTTCCCTATTACGGTTTATTAACAGCTACCAACTAATATAGCTACCAACTATGGGCACACCACTTCCCTTGTAAGCTCCATATCCAATACTCATGATACTGCCATAATTTCCTCCTTAAATAGCATACAGCACCTCCAACAAATAAAATAAGATACCTTTACCTCAACTGAAGCCTGGATAAGAGAATCACAATTACTCCTTAATCCCAAAATAGCAAAATTTGTACTTTTCACAG
The DNA here is from genome assembly GCF_019279795.1 of Protopterus annectens. NCBI lineage: Eukaryota > Metazoa > Chordata > Ceratodontiformes > Protopteridae > Protopterus > Protopterus annectens. Next base: position 603,909,736 of record NC_056747.1, read on the forward strand.
CAAAACTTCTCTCATTTGACTTTAAAATATTCTCTCAGAATAACACAGAAATTGAAACAGTATCCAATGCTAAGCTTCTAGGTATTACTATAGACAATAAACTTACATTTGAACACCATATTTGTAATGCCATAAAGAAACCACACTGCAAATTAGGAACTCTATATAGACATAAGAATTTCATATATAGCTCCACCAAAAAAGCTCTTGCCAATGCTTACTTGCTCCCCTCTCTCTTATATGGTGCTCCTATATTCACAAGTCTGCACTCATGTCTAAAAAATAAAATCCAGTCATGCTACCACAAGATCATCAAATTTGCCAGAGGCAGCTCCTACCACTCACCTCACTGCCAAGGTTTAAGAGAACATAACTGGCTTCAATTCCCACATCACCTAGACCTCCTTCAGCTGTCTATAGCCCATAAAACTGTCTACAACCCAGATGGTTACCCTGCTCTTAAACCCATTCTAAAATTCTATATCACTACCAGAACCCTCCACTCTGAAAAGAAACAACTCATAACTGTCCACATACCAAACAAAAGATCTGGGCAGTGCCTATACTTGCACGCTATCACAAAACTTTGGAACTCTGTTATAAATACCATAGACTGTTTTAACAAATTCAAGCTCATCTTAAAAAAACTATCTACTCTGTACTCATTTCTGTCCCTGCACCTACCCAAAATAGATAATAATCCATTCCCTCTCCATTGAACTTTCATCTGTCCTACTAAGATAATAATCCTGTCCAAATCTGTATGATACTTAAACTTCCCAAATTTAATTATAATTATTTCATACAACATTTTCTTATTTTTAATTTCTAACTTTAATTATATCTTAACTCCTGGAGCCTTCTTTGCTACTAACTTTCCTATAAAAATAAATCTCTGCAATCTCCCTTGCAAACCTTTAAATTCAAACTCTATCTCCTGTACAAAACAAACAAAAAGAAAAGAATGTAATCTTCTTAACTGTATAATATGTTAACAAACTTGAAAACTGCAAATTACTTTGTTTGACTACAATATGCAACTCCACTGTTTAATATTCTTATTTTTAGAATCAATATGTACTTTAAATACTTGTTATATTGTATGCATAAAATGTCTTGATGGAGCTTTTCTCCCGGACCTCTGCAGAAAATGGGTTTCTGACCCAATCGGACTTTCCCGGTCAACAAATGTGAAAATATAATAAATATATAAATAAATGAGTTTATCCTTCTTCCCCACCTTCACTCTTACCATAACCCTTTTGAATTTCACATACTCTAACCTTATCGTCTCTGTGTTACTATTAACACTCATGCTTTTTCTTTCCTTTCTTTTTCATTTATTGATGTAAGAAATGAGAGTGACATTTTTAAAACTGTACTCAGTTTTCCAGAATATAACCCCACCGCCAAGCAAATATAGCCTCACCTCACCCAGTGCAATTTTCTAACTAGTATGCCATTTCATTAATGAAAAAAACTGAAACTGAAATGCGTATGCAGAAAACTAATTTAGCCAACCCAGCGTTCTGTAAAAAAATGTCATTTAACTACATCTCTAATACGTTACTACACAAGATACATTTTTATTTTTTTTAAGTATACTCCATGACAAATGAAAAAGTAACCACAAAGAACACTTCATCGCCCAATGAAGAGCAAAAAACCGTTTATTCCATCACAAATACGATTAAGCGCTTTCACCAGTAATCTGGCTTCTTCAGAGTCGTTATTTAAAATTCCCCATCAGTTTTTAAACCGTAGATTTCACACCCATTGGATAAAACACCAGCCACCCTTCAATTTATTATGTATATCTCTTAAAAACACAGTCTATGTCCTGTTGAACATAGAATTTCTACAATATCATAAAAATATACAAAGAAATATAAATAAATATATAAATACAATCAAACATAAAAATTCATACTGTTACTGTTGTATTAACATAATGTCAAAATGCTCAACTACTTATCATGCAAATTTACAATTCCCTGCCCTGGTCAATGTAACTGTAGCACTAAAAAATTTGGTTTATGTCGTGACATGTACCTCCTGTGAGGCCTACTATGTTGGGAAGACTATAAGGAGGCTGCGTGACAGGGTTGCAGAACATGTGAGATCTATTAGTAAGGGTGACATACACAATGCATTGTATCTGCACAGTACTAAGTGCACAAATTTTAAAAAGTTTGTGTTTTTTATTATAGGACGTGTTGTAGATTATGAACAGGGGGGTGATATATCTAGTAAGGTGGGGGCATTGGAGACTGAATGGCAAATCAGATTAGATGCATGTAGGCATCCTGGATTGAACGACAATATCTCACTTAAACCACTACTGAAATTGAGATCCCAGCAAATTTAAAATTTTAAAATTTGACAGGTGTAGTGTTCAAAACTCACCACATTTGCATGATAAGTAGTTGAGCATTTTGACATTATGTTAATACAACAGTAACAGTATGAATTTTTATGTTTGATTGTATTTATATATTTATTTATATTTCTTTGTATATTTTTATGATATTGTAGAAATTCTATGTTCAACAGGACATAGACTGTGTTTTTAAGAGATATACATAATAAATTGAAGGGTGGCTGGTGTTTTATCCAATGGGTGTGAAATCTACGGTTTCAAAAACTGATGGGGAATTTTAAATAATGACTCTGAAGAAGCCAGATTACTGGTGAAAGCGCTTATTCGTATTTGTGATGGAATAAACGGTTTTTTGCTCTTCATTGAGCGGTGAAGTGTTCTTTGTGGTTACTTTTTCATTTATAATTCTACTTGCCCTTGTGGGTGGTATTGGACTATATTCATCTTTATTACCGCTGGAACAACTTTGCCTCCAAGTTGAGTGAGAGCCAATATAGATGGAGGTGATTTTGAAGGAAATGGCCACCGTTGTGGACAAATTAATCAAAGTATGTGCTGAGAAGCAAACAGATGATGTTGGAATGCCTAGAGGTTCGTCGGTTAGTCCGACCGACTCAGAGGTGCGCTTATTAACTCTACATTCTCCTCCAAGTTCTATTCCATTAGGACAGCATTCAGGGGGCAATACTTTTGCTGGTGTTGTTAGTTCACAACACCGGAATTCTAACAACACGCATAGCACGATGCAGGTGAGGTCTCGAATAGGAGAGCACCAGAGAGGCGTTTTGACCTCACTTCCTGGTTCCAGGCACCGCTGTTTGGTGAAGCGGCAATAAGCGACATTAGATCTCAATCGTTTCCATGTCTAAAGGAACAGGTTTCTCAGTACGAGAAACTATGTATAAAATACCGCGCTATCCAGTTAGACACTTTGTTTTTGAAGAAATCTAGGGAATTGAATCAAGTTCCCAAGGGCCTTCGTATTTGGAAGAGGCCAATAGGAATTGACGAGGGTTCTGTTGCTTTCAATGAGTTGATAGAGTTGTACAATAAAACGGGAATGGATATGCTCGACATTATTTTAAGGAACAATGAGGTAAACCTGATGGGCCTAAAAGAACAGATTGGTCAATTGTATGTGAGTATTACCTCTGATTTGTTGTATGAACACTATCAATGTAATATGGAAAGAGCATTTAGAAACATTGAGTCTTTTGTTGCTAAAAATATGGTGGTGAAGCAAAAGAAACTTGAGAGGGACACTGTAGAATATAAAAACAAAAGTGCATATCCCCCTGGTGTAAAACAGCATGGATTTGTTAAGGAAAATGAGAATACAATGCAGAACTTTGATGAAACTGACAATGTTGATGAGCCTCTGTTGGGTGAGGATTTTTTAGAAATGGACAATGGTCCACGGAGATCCGAAAGGATACAAAACAGGGACAGAACAATGGGGGACTCACAGAGGTTCTACAATCCTCGGGGGAGGAACAGGGGAGGGAGATATCAAATTTAAATGTTAATGAAAATGAAAATGTCAATCTAAGTGAAAATGGAGATGAGTTTTGTAACGCGATATGTGATTTTTCCAGCTATGACAATGATGTATTGACTATGTGGAACAATGATTTACCTTTTCATTTGGAATGTTCAGATACAACCAATATACAAGCTTGTGTTTTTAATGATGAAACAGAAGGTGTTGAAAATTGCAATGCTGGTGATTTGCCTGCAACTGTTGGTACAAAAGAAAGGATAGAGGTTATTGAAGGGTTTAACCACCAAATATTGAAAAAGAAAGGCTATTGTATTTATAACTACACCGATTTAGTTATTGGTGACACCTACTTTGAATTATTTTGTAAAGGTGTGAACTTTGTACCCATGTTTAAACTTGATATAGCTCAAGTGTTTATTGACTTTAAGCTCTTTACTCGACAATTGCATTTAAAAATGTTTTTTGCACTCAATGAGAAAGTTAATAATAGAAGAGATGTGGGATCAGGTGCAGGTACACATGAGCTTAAAAGGAAAAGTATGTTCATCCCCCCTGCAAATCCAGAGATACTGGTGTTTGAGAAAATAGTAGAACAGCAGTTTATGAGGGGTTTGAACAGTTTTTGTCTGGCTGAAGATAATCTTTCACAGCAGGAGAGGGAGCTTATGGATTCCCTTATGAAAACTGGTGAATATAGATTTATGAAACCGGACAAAGGGGGAGGTACGGTGATTATGTCTAAAATTGACTACATATCTGAGATCAGTGTTATTTTGAACAATGATGATACTTATGTTCATGTTTCGAGAAATGAGATTAACAGGGCATACACCAAAATTGATCTATTTTTGCAAGATGCCTTATTTCAGGGTACAATCAATGAGGTAGAATTTGATTTTTTAAAAGTGAATTTTCCAAGGATGCCTATTTTGTTCGGTATCCCTAAAGTTCACAAAGGAACCGACAAGCTACAATTTAGGCCGATTGTGTCTGCCAGGGGTTCTAAGACTGAACCTCTGGCAGCATACATTGATACCAAAGTGAAACCCGTTATTAACGGAGCAGAGCATATTATTAGAGATTCCTGGCATTGCCTTGACAGGCTTAAACAATTGGAGACTGGAAGGTGTGAGTTTGGATTTTTAACCATAGATGTTGTGAATTTGTTCTCTATAATTCCACATCAGGTAGGATTAGATATGTTTTATGATACATTAATTCAAAGTGGTTTGATTGATGGATCAAAGGCCAATTTTTTGCTTGAACTAATGGAGTTGGAGCTGAAGAATAATTTTATTGGTTTTGAAGGTGATTTATATCAACAGGTGTCTGGGGTAGCAATGGGAGCAAAATGTGCCCCGGTTTTTGCCAATGCTGTTCTTCTCACCTGGGAAAGGGAACATATTTTTTCACCCAAAATATGTTCTGATAACATTTTAATGTATAATAGATTTTTGGATGATATTTTGATTTTATGGAAGGGAGATGAACAATCTGCAGTTAAATTTGTTGAATACTTGGGCAAAACAACTGAGTTTTTGAAATTTACATTCTCTTGGAGTGTTGACAAGATTAATTTCTTGGATTTAACTATTAGTAAAAAAATGGAGGGCTTTGAAAGTAACATCTATAGAAAGGAAAATTATTCTAACTCCCTGTTGCACTTTAGCAGCTGTCATCCCTTGCATCAACGTAAGGGAGTGATCAAGGGGCAGATGGTAAGGACATCGAGGTTGGTCAGTGACGAGGCTACCTTTAAGATGGAGATATTCAAACTCATTCATGGTCATGGACCGTGGGTACCCTTTGAAATTGCTGTTAAGTATAAAAAGAGATGTATATAGGAAAAGGGATGATAAATATGCCCCAATTTTGCATGTAGGGGTGACATCAATGGAAGGAAACAATCCAAGTAATGTGGCCAAAACTGATGAGGCGAGACTTGTAATGAGATACAGCAACAAGACACCTGAGTTGATGAATATGGTTAGGGATATTTGGAAATGCTCCTTTAGTGAAGAAGTGAAGAAAATCGTAGGTAAGGATCCAGTTATAGTTTACAGTAGGGGTGAAAACTTGAAAGGCCTCTTTGAAAAGAAGGGGAAGAAGTATTTGAAATCTGCTATGAAGAAATGTGTTTTTTGTAGATGGTGCAGGTTCATCAATGAAGGTAGCTATGTATGTGTGGGAGGGTACAAATTTACAATTCCCTGCCCTTGTCAATGTAACTGTAGCACTAAAAATTTGGTTTATGTCGTGACATGTACCTCCTGTGAGGCCTACTATGTTGGGAAGACTATAAGGAGGCTGCGTGACAGGGTTGCAGAACATGTGAGATCTATTAGTAAGGGTGACACACACAATGCATTATATCTGCACAGTACTAAGTGCACAAATTTTAAAAAGTTTGTGTTTTTTATTATAGGACGTGTTGTAGATTATGAACAGGGGGGTGATATATCTAGTAAGGTGGGGGCATTGGAGACTGAATGGCAAATCAGATTAGATGCATGTAGGCATCCTGGATTGAACAATAATATCTCACTTAAACCACTACTGAAATTGAGATCCCAGCAAATTTAAAATTTTAAAATTTGACAGGTGTAGTGTTCAAAACTCACCACATTTGCATGATAAGTAGTTGAGCATTTTGACATTATGTTAATACAACAGTAACAGTATGAATTTTTATGTTTGATTGTATTTATATATTTATTTATATTTCTTTGTATATTTTTATGATATTGTAGAAATTCTATGTTCAACAGGACATAGACTGTGTTTTTAAGAGATATACATAATAAATTGAAGGGTGGCTGGTGTTTTATCCAATGGGTGTGAAATCTACGGTTTAAAAACTGATGGGGAATTTTAAATAACGACTCTGAAGAAGCCAGATTACTGGTGAAAGCGCTTAGTCATATTTGTGATGGAATAAACGTTTCTTTGCTCTTCATTGGGCGGTGAAGTGTTCTTTGTGGTTACTTTTTCATTTATAATTCTACTTGCCCTTGTGGGTGGTATTGGACTATATACTCCATGACAAAGATTATATAGCCTAGCCCATGTGGTTGATTTCCTCCATGTCCCTCCATTTCTCCAGCTGGTATACATTCTGTTCCCCTTTCAGACCTCCTGCTATTATCCTTCTCCATTATCCACTGTTCTACTCCCCTGACTCTTTCTCAGCTTTTTTTCCATCCTGTCTTAAGAATACATTTGTCTGACAACCTTTCCTCATAAACTGTCTTTCTAAAGTTGCCATTACCTTTTATGAATCCTGCTTTTAGCCATTACCTACAAATATATAATAAATTTTAGTAAGCCATTGTATTGTATCCATTATGTTTACTTTTGTATAGAGCTAAGTGTTGTTGGTGAATTTAGGAAGTATTTGATACTACTGTATTCAGGACCATGGCTAGCTCATCTGGTGTCCTGTGAAGATCAATAAACTGATGCCCTCCTCCACTCAAAAATTGTGGAGCAAAAAAAAAAAAAAAACCTTGCCTGAACTATAATAAGCAATTTGCTATAGTTACTCCACACTCAAATATTATTATATTATTATATATATTAAATATTATTATAGTGCGTATGTTCCATAGTACCTTAAATCATTACAGGAACATGTTATAGAAGGGCTAAGAATGGTTTAATACTAATAAAATAAAAATGTGATACCAAAAATGCCTTATATAGACACATCTTGGATAAAGGGAATGAGCACAGTTTCACATTTGCAATTATAGATCAGATTCCTATTACACCGTTTGGAGGGAATTGGAAAATGGAGTTGGCACAAAGTGAAAGTAGATAGCAGATCTTGACAGATTCCACCAGAAGACCAGGTCTGAATGACTTTATTAGTATTAAACCATTCTTAGCCCTTCTATAACATGTTCCTGTAATGATTTAAGATACTATGGAACATATGCACTATAATATTTGTTCTGGGTTTAGTGGTACAAATGCGGTTCAGTGATTATGTTTTTTAATACATTTTGTTTAATAACCATGTGTATAATATCATAATATTATCCCTATATATTTTTTTTTCTGGTATTAGGTATTTACAGTAAGATTTCTTATATGTTAATCTTTTATACGTAATTTTAGCCCAAGTATATGATATATACATATTTATTAATCGATTGGACACACTGTAAAACATTAATTTTTGTTTACATTACTGCAAACTATATACACACATTTGTGCGGTTTTGACATTATTTGCATATAGTATGTGTGCACATATGCAATTTGGCCATAGCTTTATTATTATTATTATTATTTTTATTTCTTTTCAGTGAACCTTTTATATTAACACATTGTTCTGAACAGTTTTTATGTTTACATGATACATTGTTATTGTTATATATTTATATATTATTTGTTTTTTAAACATCTTAATAGACTACATATGTATGTATTCGTTTATTTGTATCCGTATATATTATTAGGTGAGAAGCTGATGCTTGCAATATATTTTGTGCTGATCAGTATGCCTTTAAAGTTTTTGGCGGTGATATAATCAATTATGCAATTATGTAAAATTGTTGGGTATATAAGCGATTAACTTTGTAAAAGAGTTGTTCTGAGGAAGACTGTAACATACAGTTGAAAGCGCTTAACCTCTGTATCTTGTGTCGTGTGGATTTACAATAAAAACAGTTCTTCATCCTGTGTACGAGCAGTGATTCTTAGGGTAAGCTTATCCAGATTTCAGTTACATGGTTGGTACTTTCTTGCATATATATAGTACTGGCATTCATTTATGAAGCAGCAACATCCTTGGTACTTCATAAAGCATTTGCCAGTAGTGCTCCTCCATACCATAGGCACCTGCAGATTGTGCCCCCGACAACTTGCACCTGGGGCAGCTACCCCCCCCCCCCACACACACACACACTAGTTATGGCTTTGACAGTACTCTTATATAACACATCTGACATCTGCAATTGTTATCTTTTATCTATATTTTTCATTTTCACTCATTATGTAACTGTTTTATTTTATATTATAAATCTGATTTTTGCATTGTTACTAGATGTGTTAATGTAATGCGTTTTATTCTTTGTCCTCCTATTGGTCTAGCTCATGTCTGAAAAGGGTCTCAGGGACCAATTCACTTACAAAACTAAAGGAATAAATATATAAAACACAAAAGAAGTATGCATTGTTGTGACTATTCTGTGATAAGTTGTGTGTAATTAGTAGAAAATAAACAGAACATAAACAATTGTGACACTAAATGTTACGTATATGAGAAATCATCTGATAATGCACACCTAAATATTCAGCTTTTCTTAAAAATAAAGAAAGAGCATCACTCACAGCACTGTTTAGGATGTTAACTGAAAGAAACTTTGGTAATTACAAATTAATAAAAGAAAAACACTCTTTAACTGCCAAAAAATAGAAGCACTGTCTGCTGCTTAGGTCCTGTCATCCTGTCATCCTGCTAAACATACATGTCAAATCTAAATACTAAGATTAATTTTCATTTTGTATGCATACTAAAGAAACTTATAACAGTTCCCTTATGTCTAGCTTAGTAACTTCCTTTCAGAATAAATGTCAGTGCTAGTACTGAAGAGAAAGCCTTTAGGAACTGTACCTAACTGACCTCTCCATCCAAAGCCTCCTGTAGGAACTGTACCTAACTGACCTCTCCATCCAAAGCTTCCTGTAGGAACTGCACTTAACTGACCTCTACATCCAAAGCCTCCTGTAGGAACAGTACCTAACTGACCTTTCCATCCAAAGCCTCCTGTAGGAACTGTACCTAACTGACCTCTCCATCCAAAGCCTCCTGTAGGAACTGTACCTACATGACCTGTCCATCCAAAGCCTCCTGTAGGAACTGTACCTAACTGACCTCTCCATCCAAAGCCTCCTGTAGGAACTGTACCTAACTGACCTCTCCATCCAAACCCTCCTGTAGGAACTGTACCTAACTGACCTCTCCATCCAAAGCCACCTGTAGGAACTGTACCTAACTGACCTCTACATCCAAAGCCTCCTGTAGGAACAGTACCTAACTGACCTCTCCATCCAAAGCATCCTGTAGGAACTGTAACTAATTGACCTCTCCATCCAAAGCCTCCTGTAGGAATTGTACCTAACTGACCTCTCCATCCAAAGCCTCCTGTAGGAATTGTACCTAACTGACCTCTCCATCCAAAGCCTCCTGTAGGAACTGTACCTAACTGACCTCTCCATCCAAAGCCTCCTGTAGGAACTGTACCTAACTGACCTTTCCATCCAAAGCCTCCTGTAGGAACTGTACCTAACTGACCTCCCCTTCCAAAGCCTCCATATCATCATTGTTTTAGCCTTATCCCTGCACTGGCAAAGCAACACCAAACTGGTTTATTTGATGGAAACAGAGTTTACATTGCTATTCTCAAGTCCCACATAACAAAACTGCAGAACCACTTGGTTTGGTTCACAGGATGGGGTGAAACAACAGTCAAGCAATTATGTTATAACGAATGAGGAAGGGTGATAACAGCATGGGAAAGTAAAAATATCACAAAAATGCATTTAATCAGAGCACAACTTGAAACTTAACACAAAGGTAAATGCAAATTCAAATGTTGCTCTCTCTGGCATGAATGCTAACTGTACCACTAAATATGAAAACCAAGCAGAGGTATGCTTTATGTAGGAGAGGTAAAGTAGGGAAACAACAATAAAAAACACAAGAATAAAGACGGCACACTACAATATCAATAATTCTTTGCCTGGGGTACATGGGTTTGGGTAGAATTTTTTCTAGACTGGCTACATTTTGTCATTAATGCAAACACTGTGATTTGATAGAACCTTGTGATCTGACTCATCTCAGGAAAGACTTTATAACACATTATATAGCACTTCTCAAACCAGCTCACTGACTGAACTATCTGGTTAACTAAACTGTTTTTAACAGCAGTAAAAGTACATTTTTGTGAAGATACTCAAAATGACTGTAGATTATTGAGCTGAGTCTCTGCTGTAAAATTATTGTTCATCTATGGGGAATTAACCAGAGGTGAACATCTGACATCTGGTCTACTTTAAGATATTTCAGACACCTGCAACGTGCAGCTAGTCTCCTCTAGCCCTGAAATTCATCTGATATAGATGGTAAAAGTGGAGAGCAGCCTGTGCACTGTCACAGAGGCCCTAAACCATGGCACATGTTCCCCATTGTAGAGCCCCTGTAGAGACAGAGAAGGCAGATTCTCTTCACTTGTAGGGATTCTGGAGTGAGGCACCTAAGACATTGTCGGACGGCCCCCTGAGGAAAGGTCTCCTGTAAGATAGAGGGATGCACTGACCTTACAGAATATGCTAGATGTTTTGCTTGCTTTGGCCACTTATTTTATTTGGGCATAGAAAATAGCCTAATGCAAAAAGGGAAGAGAAGAGAGGTGGCAGCATATAATACAGCAGTGACACTATTTGAACATCCATGTTTATGAAGTGCATATTTGCACAACTGTATTGTGTTTATGATAGAAGGTATTGCTACAGCATAATTCTTTACCCATGGGAAGAGTGGTTCCATGGGGGAGGACATTATAACAGGTCTGCAGGACATCTGTGGTAAATCCTGCCCTACTGCTCATCTGAAGGTCCAGCTTGTAGTGTCTGAGAAACAAGTATGAACTGTAGACCTCTGAATTGATACAGTCAGCTGCTGCCCTGATAGAGTTAGCATTAACTGATCTTCTCAGGTGCTTCCTATTGTACTAATAATCAAAACTAATGTAGATGTTCTTCATATTGATCAGTGCTACAGTAGCCTTAGATATATGGGTTATATCCTGCCAAAGATGTAACAGCCGACCAGCATCCAAAGTTTCAGGGCACCTTCCACACCCTCAAGCTGTTGGGGGTGTCAAGCTCTTTAGAGCTTTACTGCTGCTAAAGAGTATGCCCCTCTGAGACTTTTGAGGACCATTGGTCAGCTTGTGCTGTTCCTTTGCTGGGCAGATAAGTTTTCTCTGGGAAAAGATACTTCTATTTCATAATTTTGCTTATCATTTATACTTTACTCTTCAGAAAAGTTATGTTAAAGCTAGGAGTTTCTGTTTTAATGGATTGTCAGAAGACTGTACTGTACTTTTAAACAGAAACACTTTTTTACTGTCAGTTTATAATTTGTTTAAAGTAACCGAAAACTATTTTTTTCTGGGGAGAAATTGCATTTACTTTACTTTATGGGTCTGGCATAGTGTTTTAAAATGCTTTTTACTATATGTGTCTGGAGATAAAATGACTTTTCAAAAACGTTTTATTTTTACCAGCATTTGCTTGTTTTAAACCTGGGAAAGAGACAGCATCTTCAGCTTGACAATGGAACTAACTGTCAGTCTCATGGTTGGTCCTTCTTCCAGCCACAAAAAGAAAAAGTTAAGAAAACAGCCTTTACCCCTACAGCAGGCTAGCAATTTTACCTCAGTTTCAGGTTGGTGAATCTGCTGTCGCCATTTGTTGTACCTCAGACCACCCATCTTTTACACCAAATCCCTCTGGTGTAGCACCTACAACCACAATGGACCAGGAGTTAGCTATGTCCTCTGTGACTGCTGGGGTTTTCTAAGTGTGCAAGGAATAGCCACTCTTGTCACACGTGAAAGAGGAACAGGGAAGGCTTCCCTGTTTTGTCAGAATGTCATGCCCATCCCTAGGGAAGCTGCTGCCACTATTAACACTGTTGGCCTCATTTTTCTTGTCAAGAAGAAGCAGAAAACAAAACATGTTATCTACTCTTTCTCACAAATCACTAGGAATAGTTTACTAGGTCTGGCTCAGGATTTAATTCAGGTGATTGAGCCTTCTTGTAAGGTAATTTCTAGTAAAAAAAAAGAAAAATCCATTCTTTCCTGAAGAGATTCAAGATTCTGAATCTAGACAGGATGATAAATGGACACATATAGGGTTTCTCCTCAGATTTTGATTCACTCAGAGGAGAGCTCAGTTTCTGATTCTCTCTGTGGGTGTTTTTCTTTCTCTGAAACTATTTTTACAATGTGCCACTAATTTCATTGGGAGAACTCTGAGGTTTCTCAGTCCCTCAGAAGCTACTATGAGTTGCTACTGAAGTTAGAACCTGCACGCATACCTTCAGTTTTGTCTGTCTTGGAAGATGTGTGTTACTGCCTATAATTTTTCCGAAAGTCAGCCAGCTGCTCCTGAAAAGGCACATAGGATGGATAAAGTTTCTTAATCTCTTCCCAAATTTGATCCAGCAGCTATAATTTTAGTTAATCCTTCTACTGCTAAATACTTAGTTAATTCCAATACTACTATTTTTGACAAGGATGGGAAGATGGTTGATAATTATGGGGAAAAAAGTGTATGCTTATGCAACTTTGATTTTCAGAATTTTGAATTGTTAAGCTTATATGTTAACATTTTGTCTTGAATAACTGTGAAAGTATGAGAAATGTGTTATCTGCAGTTTCTTCTTGTGAGGAAAAATCTGCTTTAAATTATTTAATTTATTTTGTTCAAGACACTGCTCATTGTATACAGAGTGTGTTTTACTCTGTTGATACTTCTTCAAGGGCTGTGGCCACTGGTACTGTTTTGAGGAGGTTTGCATGGCTGCATTGTCATGTCAGTACCTCCCAGATGATCTTAAAAATGAGATTTTACATTGCCATTTGGAGAGAGATTTTAAATGGAAACTCAACCATAGAACTAAAAAATATATTTTTTTTCACTCTAGCTCTGTTTTCTGAGTTATTTTAACCCCTCAAAATCACTCTAACTGCTTCTTATAGAGTTTTAATATGTTTTCTGCAAAATGGCTATCAATGGGGCTTGACATATCAATGTGATCTTATTTTTCTTCAAGTTTATCTTTCTAGTAATCCATTTCAAGTCTGCTTTTTATGAGTTATGCTAGACATAAGGAAGTAGTGCTGTATTCCCATGCCACTGACATATAATGGGATTAGTGTCTGTTACTGTCATCTTATATACCTTCTGTAACAGGAATGATTCTATTATTTCTTGAATGGCCCTCATTTGTGTATGTCTCGAGGCTTGTTTTACAGTATTCTAGGGAATTATACAGCTGCAACCAAAATAGTAGCTAAATTGCAGGCCTTTGTTTAAAGTATCTTTGTGTAGTCCAAGATGAGTTGACAGCCCTTCCACTACACTTTGGTAAATGTGCTGATACTTTACAAGAATTACAAGAAAAATATTTCTGACTTTTCTCTAAATTTCATAGACATCTTTGCTACTACTCAGTCAAGTCATCTTAAAATGTAAAGTAGTATAAACAACAAACATTTAAAATTCAAAGCTTAGCATTTCAATGCTGTGATGCTGCTTATGTAAAGTTGTCAAAAGGGGTGACAACTGCCTTTGAACCATGAATGATTTAATTGCTCTGTTTTGTCTGAAAGGCATGGCTACATTAGAAGCAGCTGTGAATCAGTGTAAGTTCTTAACCTCTCTGCAGTAAAGACAATGGAAAACAGTTTAGCACCTCTCTGCCTTGTTTGCAGCAGCCTGAGCTCCTGACTACACTTTTCTCTGTGTCTGTGGTATGTCATGCAAGTGTAGACAAATTCCTCCACAACTCATGTGAGAAGTTTAGCTTAAAAAAGTGGGTGGTCTTTCCCTTCCTTTGATACCAAAGTGTGGGAATGAAAGTTTTGTAAAGTGCAAGCAGGTTTCAGGTACCTTCACATTGCTGGAATTATACTCTAGGGAGAAAAGCAACCTAAGAGTTGAGTTAAACTGTAGGAGAAGGTGGAGTTTTCCTTTAATTTTTGGCCCATCTGCTTCAGAGGTGATCAAAAAGTGTGATGAAAGAGGTAAGCTGATACAGAGAATCTCTAAGATTTTTCAGCCCTCCTTTTCCAAATTTTCCAAGGGATTCTCTAACTCCTCACCCAACTTTGTAAGAAACAAAATAAACAGTCTCAGCAAAATGCTGGTAAACAGACATTTAAGAAGAAAGGGCAAATGGATTCCAAGAAGAATTCAGGAAACTGCCAAAATCAAGGACAGTCCAATAAGTCAGAATGAACATTTCAGAGATTCTGTCCCCTCATCCCACTTTGGCATACCCTTTTGTCTTCCAGAGAGTCTGAATTTCCACTTTCCTCTTTGGCAACAGACAGTTTCAAGCAAATGGGTTCTGAAGATCATTCATCAAGGTTACAGGTGGCAGTGGGTGGGAATTCCTCATTTCTAGGGGTAATCCCTCATGCTCCAGACCAGACCATTTTATTTCCACCTGTCCTTCATCACATGCTGTCCTAGAGAATGATAGAACCAGCAACCCTTTCCCAGATGGGGAAAGGGGTTTTCTTCAAAGTTGTTTTTAGAGCAAGATTTTCCCCATTTACTTGATATAAAGAAAACAAACAGCTGCTCATATTGTTTGAATTCTTTAGTCCATACTAGACACATTTGAAAACTCTAGTGAATGTCTAAAATATGTGATTTTTTTCACCTTTGTTTTACGGGTTAGGACAGAAGACTGGCAGCTGGATAATCTGGTTAAGTGCCAAGTGTTAATTCTAATACTCATCTTCTCTCTACAAAAGGCTGTGCATGGCTGCTTACACATTAGAACTTGATGTTCAGGGATTTTCCTAGTCGAGACCATAGCCAATAAAAATAAGATTCTATAGGAGAAGAACTTCAATGTCACTGAAGAGCTATGTTCAAAAGTAGAAGCACTAACTTTTTTATTACAAAAATAATGTCCCTAGGAAGAGTCACCAGCTTTCTGAGTGGCTTTAAATGCAGCTTCCCCTTGAGTAAAAAGCTTCAGTGTAGATTTGGCTAAGAGGGAGGGTACATGTGGAGGCAAGCTGCAATGGCAGAAAGATACACCTCACAAAAGAGAGTCCATTGCCAAAACAGCTGCACCATACACTTTAAGATTTCTGGCTCTATGGCTCTGTGGAGAGGGATGTCCCTAAGCTCACACTGAAGGGAAAACTTTGTCCATTTTAGCCAGGTGTAATTTCCCAGTGCTAGGCCTCCTTGCCTCTTGCAGGATATGCAGCATCTCCTTGCAAGAAGCTGACCTTGAAGGGATTTAGGCAGAGACCATCTGTGCTGTTAGATTCAGGCTGTTCAAGCTAGGGTGCCTCAGTAATAATCCTTCCTATTAATTCAGCCAAGATACATTGGTTCCCCTCTGGTCAAACGTTCATAGTAGGGTGAAGTATGGCTGCTTTGTCCACAGCAGGGCTATAAGTATGAGACTCATCCCATCCATTCTCACTTTTTGCAGCATTACTGGAATTAGGAATGTCAATAGGAATGAATAAATTTTACTCTAGGGAATGGAAAATGCATTCACTGTGCATGCTGGATCCTGAGATGGGCACACAGTGGTGATGAACACTTGATAAGTAATTTGGGTGCTGCAGACAGTCCAAAAGACAGGGAAATTAACTGAAAATTCCCATTCTATATTCTGAACTTTAGGAATTGACTGTAGTCCTTAATGAGGAATAGCTACATTTGGCATGCTTCAACTGTAAGGTTACCAAGAAAGCCTGCAGAAAGAGATATGTTATCAACCTTCTCTAAGGGGCATCCTTTTTATGACCATTATTAATGTAAAATGAAACCTCCTTGGTCCTGCAGATGGACTCTTACTATGGTCCCACAAAGAAGGAATT
Organism: Protopterus annectens; assembly: GCF_019279795.1. Lineage (NCBI taxonomy): Eukaryota > Metazoa > Chordata > Ceratodontiformes > Protopteridae > Protopterus > Protopterus annectens. The sequence goes on from NC_056747.1 coordinate 603,926,276, forward strand.
GAGACAAGACTAGCTTTCCAAGTTCCTTCTTCTCTCTCTGGTGGTATGGGAGGCAATCTAATAAAGGGATCAAAGGCTTTGAATTCTGTTTTGCAGTCTGATAATATAAGCTGTCTTAGATAATATATTCTCCCTGCACTTACTGAGAGCATGCTCTCTCTGAAATGGAATAGCCTTCCTCACAAGATATAGGAAGGAATGATACAGGAAAAGACGATGAGAATAGGAAGGATGGGGAAGGATTTAAAGAAAAGTTAGTACTGCCTGCTGGAACCTTCACAGGGAAGAGACTTTCTCCCATCCCCTCCCCCACTTCGTTGCCCAGTTTGTGACTGCTTCTGCTATCTACCTTGGCCTTGCACCTTTTAAAAACCTTCCCTTGCTTGAATTAATCTATTTTGGATTGCATCGTACAGAAAGGTGATTGTTTAGAAGGATATTTTATTTATTTTATTTATTTGATAGTTTTTAACTGGGTTGATCCAACTGAGCCGGATGTCCATTTTCAGTGGAGACCCGTGGAGAAAAGCTCCAGAGATTTTACAGACACAAAGAACACATTTCAACATAGTTATTCTTCTTGATTCTGCCAAGAAACATTGGTTCCCCTCTGGTCATATGGTCATAGCAGGGTGAACTATAGTTGCTTTGTCCGCAGCAGCGCTATAAGTATGAGACTCATCCTATATATTCTTACTTTTTGCAGCATTATTGGGATCGGGGATGTCAATAGTCAAAATAACTGGTAATGCAGTAAGTGCAGACGGTGGCAACTGAGGCAAACAAGTTAGTGCCTCTAGATCTAATGCCCTCTGACAATGACAAGACTCACAGGGTCAGTAAGACCTCATGCTGTTTTGCCCACTGAATCCTCAGCAATTAACTTCAGTGACTTTTCTATTTTTCTGACCTTTTTCTCTTTTCTGGAAGATGCTTTCTTTGTAATAGTTGCAAAAGTATCCCATGTCAAGATGGTAGGTACACCTTGATATCATTAACTTCTTGTGTTCAAGGAAGGCCTTCAAGTTTTAAGCCTTCCAATGAAGCATAATTTTGTTGAATGTAAAACAGTTTTCACAGTAGACCTTGTGTGTCTCTCTCGCTCTGTCCCATCCAAGAGATACTGTTAAGTGACAGCCTTTTGGCAGAATTTTTCTTTGACAGATAAGCTTGTTACTGAAATATTGTGGGGATATCATGGACTTCAGAAATTTGCAGTCCATATCCAGACTAATTTTCTTCTTCCTTTTTTGGGGTGGGGGTTCAAATAAGAAAACAATATTAATATAGGATGGTCTTGTTTGTTTATAAAGTTGAAAATAATGGATTAAGTGCTTTATATGTTCTTGGCACACTGGGCAAATTCCAGTACTACTGAGGCGCTGGCAATTTTCGGTCATGGTTAAGGACGTTAATGATAATCTGAGTATACCCAGCCTATAGAAAACAAAATATAAGATCAGAAGAATGGTTCATTTTAGTTCAAATGGGTATTTGCAGCTCAAACACCACAGTATTACCAGATGGGAAACTGTCCCTGGAGGATTGTGCAACCCCTAATTTTACTCATGTGGCTCTTTGTTAAAGGAATATGAAACATTTGTTTTAACATTACCGCAGGCTCTAACTGCAGCTGAAATTGCAGCAATTATATTCCTCACTTTAGATACTTGACACTGGTGTGTTGTACACTTCCCACTATCCTGAAATAGAAAATGGAGCCCAACACTGGGAGGTGGACAACTCTTACATCAGTAATAAGGGGAGACATGCGAACAGAAGAGGAAACCAAAAAAATTTAATGGAATGTTCTATACTGTGAACTACACTTGTGAATGAAAGTAGGTGTTTTACTGCACATTGTAATGACAGGTACATTGTGAGGGGTTCCTATTACGTGATCGAAAGTATAAAACTTCGAACAACACAAGATCGAACTTGTATGTTCAAAGTTTTATAATTTCGAACACACACAAAAAAAAAAAGTAACGGACAGAAAGTAAATGTCGTAAGCAGGGGGGCTTGCCCCCCCTGCACCCCCATACCCCCCACTCTTTAAATATACCAACTCCGAGATCACACTACATGCGGAAAGGGAATATTCCCCTTTACTGCACTGTAGTGCGATCTCGGAGTTGGTATATTTAAAGAGTGGGGTGTGTGGAGGGGTGCAGGGGGGCTTGCCCCCCCTGCTTACATCAATTATTGAGTTGATTTTGGGGGGTTTTTTGTTTTTGTTTTTTTAATTTGAATTGTTGAAACTTCGAACACTTGTGTTCAATGTTTTCAGGTTCAAAGTTTCAGCAATTCTATAACGTTATAGGAACCCCATTTGTGAGGTATACAGGGGCAGTGCACAGCTTGGCCATCTTTCAGTAAGCAACACTTCCACCCGAAGTGTACCATCGTGACTGCATTACAGTGATGTTCTAGCAAAGGAAAGTGTCAGTGACTCTGAGAAAGGTCATAAGAGAACAGAAAAATGTGAGCCCAAGTCAATGACATGTTTATGGATGAGCATAAGAAAATACAAAATGCTAATATGTAACAATGGTGAGTAAATTAAAAGTGTACTTCTACCCCCACCACCAATTTTCATGCATCAAAAATATATAAATGAAACATTTCTTAAAAGTATACAATCCCAGATATATATACTACTGATCTGCTCATGAAACATAATGGAATTTAATGCTCGATGCATTTTTATTCATCATGGATTACAGTATTTTTGTCAGCCTAATAAAAAAGGAAACACTTAAAAAACAAATGATGCACACATCAGGGGTGAGGGGTGATGAAGTATTTATGCTGGCATTGCATGTCCATTGCTTGTTTGTTTTATAGTTTATTGGGATTCTCTAAAGATGGACATAACAAAGGTTGACCAAACAAACTACTACTTCTGTATAATATGTTTGATCTTTTCTGCAGGTTTTCATCAGGAATCTGTGCAATTCTGTTCCTGAAGCCCAAATTATGTAGTTTTCATTGCCTTACTGGACTGGTTATTATGACATTTATCCACTTATATGTAAATAATTGCTTTCCCAAATATATGTTATAGGGAATTGTTGTGTATTTCTGCATTAGTAAAACACAACCAAGTGTTGTAATCAGTGTATCTTTTCCTTCAGTGGCTTGTGTTCAAATAGCATGTCCAGCCAATATAGGTCTACACCATACCTCTCAACCTGGAAACAGCAAAAAACTGGACAAAGACCCATGAAAGTATGTACAACTGGCCAAAAATCTAGACACTTATTAACATTAACATAATATTTGCATACATAATTATTCAACCCCACCCACTTCAATGGCATTGTGGGATACCAACATGAATATTCTTCTTCTTTCGGCTTTTCCCGGTTAGGGTTCGCCACAGCGGATCACCTGTCCGCTCATGATTGGCAGTGGAGTTTTATGGTGTCGAGTTGCCAGCCCAACCTTCCACAGAAGGCACACACATGCACACACTCACACCTAGGGCCAATTTAGAGTGTCCAAGTCACTAAATAATAAATAATTGGTAGACATTTGAATTTCAGACTGCACACCCCTCAGAAAATACATAATAATGCAAAACCTGCTATTCTAGCAACTATTTGAGTTTACAGGAGCAGTATTTAAAATCTGTCCCTATTCTGGGGCCTTTGTCCCAGCACTATTTTTGGCTTTGTCAAGATTTCTTGCTCAGAGATTGAGACTATGATGGAGATGGATGACTCCAATTTTTTTTAAAAAAACACACACACAGCAGTTTGTGACAGAAACATCTAATCGATGGATGCAGCTTCAAAAGTTATTAACTTGTACTTAAAACCCTAATTTCAAATATCAGTAAATCCCACAGACATCCAAATGATTACCTCTAATAAATAAAACATAATAATTTTCCTATAACATGCATAGATCACTCTGTACTAATTATCTGCTAACCTACTTAACCCCTATTAAAAACTAATTTGCACACCATGGCATACCTAACATGCATGCCAACTGTATTTTTGTGCTGACTTACTGGAGTCGGAAACCAGAAATAACTAAACTTGATCATCAAAGCAAGGTCATCTGTAAGGAATATATTTCTGTATCATATGACACTAGCAGTGGTGGTTACTCCAGGTGTTTTATATACTCTTGCTGGAGAATTTTGCAAAGGATTCACCGTTTAATGAATAATAAAGATAATCGTGGAAGTAAATATCAATAAACCAAGCACTTGTATAAGTCTCATTTTGCAGGAATGTGCAAAAATGTAAAGGACCAGAGTTGCTGGGAGGAAGGGGGATTAAGGCCTCTTACAATCTTTCAATTGCTACTCTGTTAGTTAATGTAATCATTGACATATATGAATAGGTGAGATGATCACATTTAATTTCAGCAAATACCTGTCATTCCACCAACCATTCTAGCCTGTCAATCAAATCTCTCTCACCCACACCTGCATCAACACAAGTGGCCAACACATAAGACAGTCCCTGGCTATCCCACTGGACTGTTGCTAGGGACAGACAGCTTGTCAAATCCATGACCCTCACAAGGACAAAACCATTTAGAAAACAGGAATGTTACATTTTAATTAAAATGTTTCAGTTAATCTTACAGAATTGCACTGGTCAGATCAAAATCTGCGCACAATTTAGTATACATTTACGTTCAGTAACAATAACTTTTCAGTAACTCAAGTTGCTGTAAACTAGGCTCCTAAAAGAAGGTGCATGGAGTTAAAGATGTCAATGAAATGCATTCTGTAGTTCAACAAAGTAAAGTGATGACAATTCATTGGCAAGTAAAATATCAACACGATATGGCACATGTTATAATGTGCCTTTAAATATGAGTTTTGTTGAAAGTACAGCATTTACTCGCTCATCAAATGGGTTACAAGTTTAGAAAATCTCAATGAAACTCCTTACAACCAAGGGTGATATAGGTCCTGTGCTGCCATGTTGTTGTTGTTGTTGTATCTTTCAGCTTTTCCCGGTTAGGGGTTGCCACAGCGGAACTCCGGTCCGCTAATGATTGGTAGTAGATTTTTATGTACCGGCTTGCCAGGCCTGACGCACAACCTCCAATGAAGGTATGCCCATTCATGCATGTTTCCATACAGAAGATGCTTTAACTGAGAATCAAACAGGACAATGTCTTACTGTCATTTCATTAAACTCCTGTAATGGTCGACCAGTTGCAAGAACACGACATCTGCATGAAGTGAGGTTACAGAGGTAAACCTAAACTCAGAAAGTTACTAAAATAATGGGTTTTACATAGCGAGCATGAAGGATTTGAAGTGTCAAACTGAAATCTGTATCATTATGTACTGACGTCAATCCCCTATGAGTTGTCAGAAAAACACCAACTTTATGAGGAGCAGACCAAAGAATGTGAGATAAAAATCGTCATTCTGTGAAAATCAGAATAGCTGACTTGATGTGACTATACAGATAAGCATCTGTCAGAAACATTATACTCACACACAGGTGCACATAGACCTTGCAGTGACTTGCCTAAGTTGAAACCTGCTTCACTGTTTCCCTCCCACCAAGAATCAAAACAGTCTGTGGCTAACCAACACCATGTCTCCTTTCACACTCTGTTTACCTTCATCTTGGTCGAGACTCAAGGAGTCAAGTTGACTGACTGCTACTGGTACTACAAGTCCAAAAAGATATATTCTCTTCCTTTTTGCCCCATCAACAAATTCACCTGGAATTCCGCAGGGCCATGCCATGATAAGCAGCCAGTGCCAACCACAGAAAGTTGATAGCAAGCAGTCCTACATTGAAGTGTAAAACTGTGTCCAGGCAGTTAAAGTGAGACATCCACAGTCCCCACAAGCTGCCCAGAAGTTGACAGCTGTTAACAACTAAAGTTTTTTTTTTATTTTTTGAAATCTCCTGCCAGTCCCACATTTTCTGAGAGTCAGGCAATCAGGAATTGCCTCACAAAGTGATGTCATCATGCATGCCCCTGTACCTTGGCAATGTGTGGTGACATCAGCCATAAATTTAAAGTTGTACATAGATATATATATATATATATATATATATATATATATATATATATATATGTGTGTGTGTGTGTATAAAAAAAGTAGAAAAAATTGGGAATTAAATCGGCTACTCGGGAATTCATGGCACCCCAATATTTTGTCCTCAAAACCATTAAAAAACAAGAAATTTGGTATGTTTGAGAGGAATGGTCTACACATCTGTGCCTTTGCACATTCTACTATTATCTATTATGAACTTTACAAATTATTTTTAAAATGCACATATCATTTAGCTGGGGTTGTGTCTGGACCAGCATGCTTGGAACTCAGGCATTATCTTAGCTCCAACACCCTAGCCCAAAGGTTCCTAGAATTTATGAACTCAAATGCTATGGAACAACTTGCTACCACTCCCACAAGAGGGGAAAACATACTGGACCTGATCATCACCAACATGGGGACTCTATGCTCCAGACCAGAAGTGTATCCCTCACTGGTAAGATCAGACCATAAACTAATCTCACTGGATATTCACATCCCGACCCCACCCCATGCCCAGAAAACCACAGTGAAAAACTTCTCTAGAGCAAATTTCACACTCCTCAAAACCGAGGTGGAATCCTTCAAAGCCCCCGGGCCTGTGGATAATACGGCCCAGACCGCAAAATCCTTTATAAACGCATTCTATGAACACCTTCAGGAATGCATGGATCATGCAATCCCAAATAAAACCAAGACCCAATTCTCCAAAGGCAGACGTCCTGTCTGGTGGACCCCAGCCATAAACAAACTATACAACAGAAGGAGGAAGCTACTACATGATAGAGCAAAATCTCCAAAAGGGAAGGCATCTGTGATCAGTATTAGCAAAAAAACTACAGGCACTCATAAAATCGTCTAAGGCCAGCTTTGAGAGAAAAATTGCACAGGACACTAAGGATAATCACAAGGCTTTCTTTAGTTATGTTAGGAACCTGGGTGGGAATTCCCAGATATGCTCAGAATTAGTCCAAAATGACAAAAAATACACTGAACCCACAGACATTGCCAACATCCTAGCTGACAGGTTCAACGCAAACCCCCCCCCTCCCCACCAAAAGGGCTAATATCTATCCCAGCAGAGTGCTGCCCCCCTGACATCTCAGATGCTCAGGTAAGAGCTGCCCTCTCCAAAGCAAGAAACACAACATCAATGGACCAAACGGTGTCCCGGGCTGCATCCTATATGAACTCCAAGAAGAGTTAAACCCAAACCTAAAACTACTGTTCAATCTCAGCCTTACTACAGGATACGTACCAACAGAGTGGCGTATAGCAACAGTGGTCCCTCTCCACAAAGGTGGTGCCTCAACGGATCCTGGAAACTATTGCCCCATAAGTCTCACTAGCTTGGTCTGCAAAGCTATGGAAAGGATCATCATGGACCTTATAAATAAAGATATTGGGGACCTACAGACACTGGATCCTACCCAGTTTGGCTTTGTTAAGGGCAGATCCTGCCTCTTAAACCTGGTTGATTTCTTTGAAACAGTCACCAAGGCCATTGACAAGGGGAAGGTGGTCCACACAGCCTACCTGGACCTCACAAAAGCCTTTGATACACTACCCCACTCGGGCATTATAGATAAGCTCACCAGCTTAAATATAAACCCCTATGTCACTAGATGGGTTGCAAACTGGCTCAAGGACAGAACCCACATGGTTAGAATAGCTGGAGCCATGTCAGACTCCAAACCAGTTACAAGTGGCGTCCCACAAGGCTCAGTCCTGGGACCTCTCTTGTTCGGTATATATTTCTCGGAGGTACAGGCCAACATGGAAGGACTGTGGCTGACCAAGTTCGCAGATGACTGCAAACTGGGTGCTGTAATAGACTCTCCAGCCGACTCAAGCATCCTCCAAAAGGGCCTCATAGAAACAGACAACTGGTGCCAGAGCCATGGCCTCAAGCTAAACGCCAAAAAGTGTATAGTCATCCCCTTTGGCAAAAACAAAGTGCCCACAAATTACCACATAGGTGGTAATCCATTAAGTACAGAAGAAGTAATTAGGGACCTGGGGACCCAAGTTGATAACAATCTCTCATTTGACAACCACGTGGCCAAAGTGGTTAGAAAAACATTTTATATAGCCCACCTAATCATGAAGGGATTCACATCTAGATCAGAGGAGGTCATCGTGCCTCTTTACTCATCCCTCATCAGGCCCATAATTGAGTACAATGCCCCTTTTGGGATGTACCTTACCAGACACCTGCAGCAACTGGAAAGACCCCAAAAGTACCTCACCAAGAGGATCAAGGGGCTCAAACAGATGCCGTATGCTGCCGGTTAAAGAAACTCCAGCTCTACTCAGTGGCATACCGCCTGCTCAGAGGCGATCTGTGCCTGACATATAAAGCCATGTCCAACCCGGAATTAATAGACATGCTGCACCTCAGAAAATCCAAATCCCATTGAGCTATGCGCTCGAGGGACTTGAACCTCAGCACTGAAATAAATAGGACATGCTGGAGGGACAGATTCATAACCCAGAGGCTCCCTTCACTCTGGAATAAAATCCCAGTCCAGGTTAGGCAGAGTCCCTCATTGACTCTCTTCAAGAGGAATCTTGATGAGTGGATGGGAGATCGTAGGTTTACCCCGGGTATCACTTCTGTGTCACTGTTAGACAGAGGCACAGTATACTAACCTTGAAAAAGGGCATAGCAAAATTAATTTAAAATGGGTGGCGAAAGCCATACACACTCTGGCTAGGCTTATAAATGTCCTAGGGCAGATAGCCTAGTATGAACCTATGAACCTATAAACCTATGAACAATGCTTTAGAATCTCAAAATGCCACTTTGCAGCATTTTCATATTACTTAGCTGTGTTTGCTTACTTACTATAATGCACTTTGATATTCATTTTAATAGCATTTGTAATGCTTCTTAATCATAAGTATACTCTCCCTGTCTGCACTGGTGGCATAGAGGGATGGAGCCATGATTATAGACCAGGCAACCCCAGTGTAATTAGTAGCATGGGTTGGTAATAAAAGAGGAAAAGAGGATGGATGTTTTTATCCTAGGGGAGGAGCTGTGCATGCTTGGGGTTACAGGTACATGGTTAATATCCTGGGTATATATTACCATGTCGAAAGACGGGTTCACTGAATACTTCTTAATCAACACATAATTATTGACCTTTTCAAATGCCGAATGTCCGCATCAGCAAATTTTTTCCCAGGAGAAAAAAATTGCTCAGCCATTCAGAAACAAACCGAACTTTCAAACCCTACATAGTGGGGGGGCTTTGTCCCCCACACCCCCCTAACTAAATATACCAACTCAGAGATTGCACTACAGTGGGGAAAAGGGCAAATCCCCGATGACGGACGAGCAATTTTTTTCCCCTAGGAAAATATTCACAGAAGCGTCCATTCGACATTTCAAAAGATTGATAATTACATGTCAATTAAGACGAGTTTGGTGAACTCGTCTTTCAACATCGTAATACAGATCCAATATCCCTAGTAGAGACCAGGGTACCGCCAAATGCCTTCTGTGGGTGGGAGAACCATCCTGCTGATGTAATTTTGGAAGCTAGGTGCAGTGTTGATGCCATTGCATGTTCCACTCATAGGCTGTTACAAAGTTACAGAGGTACAGATCATGAGAGATTTTGACACCCAGTATGTTTTTTTTACCTATGTCTTACATTTCCTTATTAATATCAGATCACTATTCAAATTTTTACATAAGAAGTTTAATTTTTACCATTCCCAGGTACTCCTTATGAATCATATCCAGACTATGAACTATAGCTTGGCTGGAAATATTACCCTGAAGCTGCATAGCAAATTCCATTCACATGCAAATAGCTCTTCCTTCTTAGCAGCAAAAGCAGGCTATAGCCAGTCATCAGCTGTAGTCCCTCCTTTTATAACTAATCTATACTCATTTAATACTACTGATTCATTTCTGATTTCACCCTGCATAGCAGCTTTCCTCGCTGGTAATTGTACATTGGGAATTGTTGAATATTATTGCATTAGTAAAACAGCACCAAGTGCTGCAGTCAAAGTATTTATTTATTTATTTATTTATTTATTTATTAATTAATTTTTTTTTATTTTTTATGTTTGTCTTCGTTGACCAGTAAACGTCTGACTAAGTAAAACCCATTTGCAAATGTGGTCCAGGGAGAAAAGCTCCACATTTTAGTTATACATGATGCATATTTATAATTGCAGGGTAAAAACATCTGTACATCAGCTTATTTACATGATTTTAAAATATTTCTTACACGAATGTACCATTTTAACACACAAAAAATAAAGGAATTAACATAAATAGGCTAATTACTGAGTACAAAAATAAAATGCAATAGCAGTTAATGTATTTATAGCATGACGGCTGTTGGGAAAAGATCAATCTGGGGTGTTTTGAGGTTAGTAATAAATTACAGACAGACAAGTGGTAATGCAGCTTAACACTGTTAAGAGAGACAGGAAAGGAGAAATTATGGAAAGGAGCAGGAAGATAAATGGACAGCGGAGGGATTGTAGGTAGTGGTAGGGTTTGAGAAGAGGAAGAGTTTAGGAAATTAGTGCAGTATGGGGAGTGATAAGGTACAAAAGACTGGGAAGCAAAGTGACTGTGAGAGTTGGAGAAAAGTAATCTGAGTAAAGCTAGCCAGATTATCATTTCATTCAGTGGCTGGTGCTCAAATGGCATGTGCAGTCAGTATGGGTCTACACATCTGTACCCTTCCCTGTGCTACCATTATTTAGTATGTAATTTCAAAACTTAGATGTTGCACAAATATGTTAAGGCAAATGGTGCTGTTCATACATAAGCACAACTTTGGCACAATTCGTAGAGGCCAGTTATACTAATACACACTTGTCTTGAATAAACATATACACATAAAGTAATGAGTTGGTAAGGATAAATGGTATAAAACTTTGTATGCTAATAAACCTCTTCCACCTGTTTGTAATTCATTGTCAAATTTTCATGCATTTCCACTCCATTCACAAATATGTTATAAAAGGTAGAATCATGACTTTTCTATTTACTTTGTAATTGGTGAAGATGCTCTCTCTTGCTGCTAGATTTACTATTTCCCCATGTGAGCTGGTGTCTGGCTAAGAGAAAACCACCTGTTCCCATCAATGCTCACCAGCCAGGAAGACAAAAATACAGACAGACAATAACTCATCATAATTTTGATAATCAGGACATCCTTTTATAGGTTTAAAGGGGACAGGGATATTGTAAGGGTCTTAGTTACCACATATGGCCCATACATGGGTACTGGGAGGATGTGTGGCTTTCCTATCCCTGTGGATATCTAAGGTAGGTATAGCCCTCACTATATTTGTCACGAGGACCTTCCAGAGCCAGACTGGGGGCATGTTGGGTATTTCTCAGGCTTCTGCCTCAAGGATATTTCAACAGTTCTTGGACATACTCTTGGAACATGTGGATCAATATCTCTGTTTCCCAATCTCTCCTAAGGACTGAGCCCATACTATGAGTACTTTTTATGGGGTGGCACATTTCCTTGATGTGCTTTGTGTGATAGATTGAACCTGTGCTGCAATTAAGGCTCCATCTGCTCCACAAGGAGAGTGATGCAAAAATAAGAAGCGCTACCATTCACTTAACTGCCAAGTAGTTGTGGTGCATGGGATGCAGCACCAGCATGTCTGCCCATCATCCTGGCAGAGCACACAATTTCCATACCTGGTACGTTAGCTCACTCTACTGCCTCTTCCTGCATGGAAGAATGCTGAATGGTCATCTTGTTGATAAGTGGAAATTGTAATTTTTAATTTAATTAATTATTCATAGTAAAATGCATTGCTTAATACTAAACCACTTTTCCTTTGTTTTGTCTCCACCTCCCACCCCCACCCTGCATTTTCTCTTTGTTCTGTTCTGATTTTCAGGTGATTCTGGATATCCATTGAAGCCATGGCTCATGACACCTGTAATAAATCCAACAGAAGTTGTGGAAGATAATTTTAATACAGCCCTGTCACAGACTCATATTGTCATTGAGAAAGTGTTTGTCATATTAAAAGCCCATTTCAGATGCCTGGATGAGTCTAGGTATGTCCTTAGTATGACCTAGCTACTGCATGCAGGATGATTACTGCATGTTTCATTCAGCACAACATGGTCATGCATTGGTCTAGTGGTGAAGTGACCCATGCTGTCACTGCAGCTCCCAGTTCAAGTCCTACTATGATTAATGATGACCAGCTGGCAGCAGATGTAAGGGACCACGTTCGGCAGGCTCATACACAGCATAGAGATGCGTAGGTAAAGTGGTGGTATGTAGTCAAGAACTATGGACTATATCAGTCAGGTTAGTGTTTTCTTTCTTATAAAAAACACATAGAGCATAATTGACGCATGCAGTGCTATATGCTATGCTGTGGGGTGCACGGTCTACTGCCATTGTTCAGATGTTCCTTCTTTTTATTTTGTTTTAGCAATAAACATGTTATTTCATGCTTGCAGCTGAACATTAATTAAGGTTTTGTGTATTCCTCATGCATGGTGCACCATTTGATATTCACTGTTGCTCCTCTCCTTGAATAGCTATCTTATTAACTATTTACTACATATAGGCTCAGCCCATTACCAGTGATTACAAATAAATGTATTCCATTGCCAGACTTTCCAAACAAATTCCTTTTTGATTTTAAAATACTGCAGAAAACAATAATCAGACTCAGTGTGTCTCACAGTGTTCCTTGCCCCTCCCTAGTGTTACTGTAGCACAATGAATAATCAGACTAGGTGTGTCTCATGCTGTTCCTTGCCCCTCCCTAGTGTTACTGTATCACAATGAATAATCAGACTAGGTGTATCCAAATTAAATTTTCCTTTAACCCCATTTATTGATTGTTTTTTCACTATATTTACATCCCACATCATCTGTATGACTTCCAACATTAATGGTTCATTCTCGGAGTTCCACATCCATATAAATGCTTTTTTGTCTTCTATCAACAATGTTTGTTTGTCTTTTCAGCTTTTCCCGGTTAGGGGTCGCCACAGTGGAACTCCGGTCCGCTAATGATTGGCAGTAGATTTTTTATGGTGCTGAGTTGCCAGCCCGATGCCCAACCTTCAGCGAAGGCACGCCCATGACACTAAAGCTTTTAAAGACTTTGACCTGATTGGAATTCATAAATTCATACTCTATTTAGTAAAAATCATTCCTAGATATATGTCCTCTATTTTCTGTGACCTTGCTAGTCATATTGCTTAGGCCCAGTCTAAAGTCACACACTTTTGAGTAATCTCAAAAAATGTGGGTCCAATTAACTTCCCCTGCCTGTTAGCATCCCCAGCAGTCTCTCACTGCATCCCTACACATGAGGCTGAACTTTTCTAGGGTATAGAAATACTTATGTAGGCATTTCCATCCGAATATCTGAAATTTTCTTACTTTTGTTACATTTTGCGGGACCTCACATATTTTTCCCAGTTGTCTGCCATGTTGTTTTCATTCAGCATCCTTTCCTATCTCTCTGTCTACTTCTATATGTCCTTTTGTCCTCTAGAGCTCTGTAGTACTTTATAAAATCTACTAACTAAACTTTACTTGAAAGCACCCTCTCCTCTTGCTTCAATCAGGATTTCTACTATTTTTGGTGTTATTAACAGCTCTATTTTTCTTTTCTAATTCATATTTTTTAATATGTTTATTACTCTGTTATACTGCAGCTACTCCATATCTGGCACTTGGTATCTACTTTTAACTTCTTCCCGACTCATTGGTTCAGCCCCTACTTTTAATTGTTCGCAATATTTAACCTTCTCATTTCTTTGCCACCATCAATCTATAACTGCATTAGTTTGAAGAGCATTCATTTTCCTGAATCCAATAGAGTTTAACTCAGAGTTCCACTATGACTTCCCCTTGTTTTTATTATGGCCTCCATTGCTGATTTAAGTTCTGGCCATCTCCCCTTCCACCTATTTAATTGATATAAGAATTGCCATGCTTCTGTTCCATCTGCTATGTGGTCTAGGGGAATCCCTGCCAATATCAATTATTTACATTTAGAACTATAATCCTTTTTCTGGAGTAGAAAGTATTCTCATTTGAACCATATTATAATACTCTTCTAAAAGTAGGGCATTTAACCCCCTTACTCTACCCATCTTATCAGTAATTCCCAGGCAACTCTCAGTTTTTTCCATCCCATATATATTTAGAGACATCCATTCCTCATTTTAAGCATGTAAATACAAACTTGTCTCATATACAGAATCAGGGGGTGCTATAAACATCTTTACTATCACTATTCTCTGGCCCAGGTCTACCTTATATGTCTCCCACTTTTTAATCAGAGTTCGTATTTTATTTCTAGTTTCCTTCCATGTTTCCTGAGGGAATTCTTCATCTCAGCCTTTAACCACACTCGTATATATCTCATTCTATTGTTCACCCGATATGCATAGTTCTGAACAAAGTTATATGTTGGCAAGAAATTCATACTCCAGTGCCTTTGTTTTTTCCTCATTAATTTTATACGCATCTATCATAGCCGGCCTTAGGCATAGGCCAACTAGGCGGCTGCCTAGGGCACCGCTGTAGCAGGGGCACTTTTCCAGTATTTATTTGGTTTAGGTAGACTAGGATGGGGGCACCAGATGGTGTGGTAAGGGCACCGTGGAGCCCTTTTGCCTAGGGCATCTATACAGGTATACTCCCTCAGCATGTCAAACAGGGTTAGTATGACCCTCTCCAGATTAGTTAGGAACACTATTACATCATCTGCAAATAGTGTGAGCTTATATTCCCTAGCCCTTGTCTTCCAACCCTCAAGCATAGATTGCGCTATCCTTTGAGAAGTGGCTGTAGATAGAGTGTAACTGGCAAAGGTGATGGAGGCAGCCCTGATTGATGCCTCTCTCTATTCTAAATTATTGTGAATGCTTTCAGTTTACTTTTATGTTAGCCATGGAATCCTTGTACATATTTCTAATGAGCAAAACTAGAATATCCAGTATGCTAAGCTAAGTTTCACATATCTCTATGAATCACTGTAATGCATGAATGCATGCGTCAATGGATTCACATAACTAGACCTGGGGTAACTATGGATGGATGAGCTGTGCTGAGAGGCAATCTGCCCTCAGGGACACGCAAACAAGCCTACTATATCTCAAATTTCTCTATGCATAGAAAAACAAAAATAGAGTCAACAACATTTAGGATACATAACTTTGAAGCCCAATTCATGACAGTCTTGCATACTGGGACACACTTTATCACCTCAAAATATTCAATAGTTTCTATTATAGCAAAGTGACGCCAAGGGAAGGAGTTATTAATAAAGTGAAATGAAAGAAAAAACATTATTAACTGATGCACTACTTAGAAAGACATGCTTTCAAAACTGAGCAAAGCTTAAAACATTACTGTGCAGAAGCAAGAACACAAATAAGCAAATGAAAAGGTAATGATTTAATAAATGGCTTTCATTTGCCATAGCAAAAAAAATGCATAACTATAGCTTTAAAAAACATTCTCTATATATCTATGTGACAAAAAAATTTGGTAAAATCAAACTTGCCAATAATAGCAGTTCCATACTTATTGACACTTCATGGTATTTAGGTTTGGTTATGATGATGTCACACTCAAGAGGGTTTACTCCCACCTTCTAAAACACAGTCCTGTACTGTCAAGAGTTAGGTGACAGGGATCACCTGCTATGGGACCCAATGCCAGCACAGGTAAGAGGACCTGCAGAGGCACAGGTCTGGCTGGCTAGCAGAATGGGTAGACCAGGTTAGGGCAAAAATGCCAGAGTTCTACAGTATTTTAACATTTTATTTGGTGTCATTTGGTGTCATTTTTGGGATCCAGTATCTGTCTGCCTGGGATGACATGATCGACAGACCACGATGCTTTGCCAGAGATGGTCTGCACTTGTCGCCCCTGGGATTCAGGTTACTCGCTAAGGTTCTTGCCACCCCTATAGTACCTTTTTTAGGCAAAGTTCAAAGGACAAAACCACCACCATAACAGGTGCAAGCATGCAAAATCTGAATGTAATGCTACTCAATGCTAGAAGCCTAAACCTCAAAATGCACTCTCTCGAGGCACTCCTAAAAATGGAGAACATCAGTATCTGTGCAGTAACTGAGACCTGGTTCAAGGCTCCAGAGAGCACCCCTGCAATACCAGACTACAACTCTTACCATACTTTTCGACCACCAAACCAGGTCCAAAATGCTAAAGGGGGAGGAGTGTCCGTATTCACCAAGGATATTCACAACACCAGGCTAGTTGCCCAACACAATGCATCTGAAATTCTACAAGTGCAGCTAACACTAGGTAAGACTGTAATCCAAACTGTAGCTTGCTACAGATCCCCCACCATGCCCCAAGATTCTCACTATACCTTTCTAAACATTCTGGAAAATATTAAGATACAATCAAATACCCTAATACTGGGTGATTTCAACTACCCTGCCATTAACTGGGAAAACTACTCGTGCACCAACACCTTTGCCCAACGGTTCTTGGAATTCATAAATTCCAACTTCCTGGATCAACTAATCCTTAGTCCCACCAGGGGCTCCAATATCCTAGACCTGGTCATTACCAACATGGGAAATCAATGCTCCACACCTATGGTCACCCCCTCGTTGGTCAGGTCTGACCATATACTAATCACCCTTGACATCCACATCCCACCCCCACCCCCCAGTAAGGAAACCTCCATAAAAAACTTCTCCAAAGCCAACTTCATGTTACTCAAGTCAGAAGTGACAAACTTCATGACACCCATGCAGACGAGAACTGAAAATTTGACTGCTGAATCCTACACTAAGGCACTATATGAGCACATCCACTCGTGCATGACTCATGCCATCCCCAATAGAACCAAGACACTCTCCTCCAAAAAAAGGAAGCCAATCTGGTGGTCCCTTGCCATAAACAAACTTTACAACAAAAGGAAGAAACTGTTGCAGAAAAGGGGAAAATCCCAGGATGCAAAAAACTCCCTTACCAGCCTCAGTAAGAAACTGAGATCCCTCATAAAATCTTCCAAAGCTAGCTACAAAAATAAAATTGCCAAAGATTCCAAAGACAACCACAAGGCATTCTATAGCTATGTCAAGAATCTAAATGACAATGCTCAGATCTGCTCTGAGCTACAACAGAATGGCATTAAATATACTGATCCGAAGCATATTGCCAATAACCTGGCAGATCGATTCAGTGCAAACTTCACCCCCCTCTCACCCCCTAAAGGGCCCATCTCAATACCAAAAGATTGCCAAATTCTGATAATAATGGCCTCACAGGTAAAAAAACGCACTCTCCAAAGCTAAGAATACAGCATCCATGGGACCAGACGACATCCCAGGCTGTGTACTACATGAACTACAAAATGAACTGCCACCTTACCTAAGTGTCATGTTTAATCATAGCCTCACCTCAGGCTTCATGCCCACTGAGTGGAGCACAGCTACAGTTATCCCACTCCACAATGGGGGATCCACCTTGGATCCCAGGAACTACTGCCCCATCAGACTGATGAGCCTGATCTGCAAGGCCATGGAATGTATTATCATGGAACTTATAAACAAAGACATTGGCAACCCTCAAATACTGGACCCCATGCAGTTTGGGTTCGTGAAGGGACGATCTTGTCTCTTGAACCTGATTGACTTCTTCGAATCAGTCTCAAGAGCCATGGAAAAGGGTAAGGTGGTCCACACAGCCTATTTGGACCTTGCCAAAGCCTTCAACACCATCCCCCACTCTGGACTCATAGATAAACTTACTAAGCTGGGCATTAATCCCTACGTCACTCGATGGGTTACCAACTGCCTTGCCTTCAGAACCCACATTGTAAAAGTAGCCGATTCCAAATCTAGCTCCAGACAAGTGAAGTACCTCAGGTTTCAGTCATGGGACCACTCTTGTTTGGCATCTACTTCTCTGAAGTACAGGCCAACACTAAAGGACTCTGACTAGCAAAGTTCGCAGATGACTGCAAACTGGGAGCCATTACTGAATCCCCAAATGATGTGTATATTCTACAAAAGGGCCTTACAGAAACAGATGCTTGGTGCCAGAGCCATGGGTGCAAGCTCAATGCCAAGAAATGTATAGTTATCCCCTTTGGGAAAAAACATGTACCCATGAATTACCACATAGGTGGCAGTACACTAAACACCGAAAGTGTGATAAGAGACTTAGGGACACAGGTGGACAGTGGTCTCACCTTCGATAACCACATCACCACAACAATCAGGAAATCCTTCTATGTGGCACACCTCATCACTAAGAGCTTTTCATCCAGAAAAAAGGAGGTCATTGTTCCACTGTATTCATCCCTCATTAGACCCATTACAGAATACAATGGCCTGTTTGGTATTTACCTCTCAAGACATCTGCAACAACTGGAAAGGCCACAGAAATACCTCACTAAAAGAATCACAGGCTTAATGCAGATGCCCTATGCTGACCATCTTAAAAAAACTCCACCTATACTCTGTCACATATCATCTACTCAGAGGTGATCTCTGCTTAACATACAAGGCCATGTCAAACCCAGAGCTGTTGGACATGCTACACTTAAAGAAATCCCAATCCCTCAGAGCCACACGCTCCAGGGATCTAAACCTTGTCATCACAATAAACAAAACATGCTGGAGGGATAGGTTCCTGACCCAGAGACTCCCCAGACTCTGGAATAGACTGCCCATACATGTCAAGCAGAGCGCCTCTTTGGCCCTCTTCAAAAGGAACCTTTATGACTGGATGGGAGATAGGAAATTCTCCCTGGGGATCACGTCAGTCACCCTGCTAGACTGGGGTCCAGGGAAGTAAATACTGTGGGAAGAAATAGCCAGGTTATTGTTATGGCTAGGCTTGTATAGGGCCTAGGGCCAATAGCCTAGTATCAACCTATGAACCTATTAACTCTTAAGTAACATAAGTCTTAAAAAAATGGTAGATAAATATTGCATAAATGCAGCTAAATGCAAGAAGAAATGTATGTGTAAGTGCAAATATGTATTGATATGTAATCCAAAAGCTATACATAAAGCTAAATATATCTGTAAACAGAAGTGCATGTGTATACAAATATGGCATGTCAATAGAGTAGGTATGGCAGAGGGGCAATTAACCCAGGGACTGTCTTCTCCATAGTGCAATCTGTGGATGTACTAAAAGAAAATATCAGGTCTGACATTGCTAGTACTGGCTACTATGTTTTTCAGAGACGTATAAATGAGCTGATAATAAGTTCCTTCTTATTGCAGCCATAGCTGTTTCTGAATCACAGTTTCTCACCATCATGGTAGTTTACCTATCTGAGGTAGAAATTAACATGAACAGTTGGCCTTTTCTGAATCTTAAGTTCTTATTTTACAAACTCTGAGTTATATGGTATTGAATAAATGTGCCAACACTCATGAGAGTAAAAAAATACTAAATATGGTATGAACTCATTCCCTCCAATGGGGGTAAGTTTGCACTGTCCCTTCCAATGATCAGAGCATACACTTCATAGCTCTGGAACCATGGGGGTTACTAAAAAAGTTTAAATGACAAACTCTTCAGTACAAACTATTTTATAGTTGTAGTGTTATTTAGGTTATAGGTATTAAACTGGAGTTTATAAATCACAGTAAACTATTAAGTTTGTAATATTTTATAAACAACTTACAATATTTCAGCAACCACTCAAGTTACATATATACTGTTGGAAGCATTTGTTCACCCAGCTAAGAGCTTTCATGTCTGTATTACTGGTTGTCAAGATACTTAGAAAATCTTGAAACTTCTGACAGTGTAAATAAATATTAGATGAACAATAATTAATATGGATCAATGTGGTTTTGCGATGGGGTGCAAACATTTGACAACATTAATAGAACAATGTTGATCCAGAGGGAAGCAGAATGTAAAAAAATACCACAGTTGTTGGTGAGTCGTGATGCAGAGAAAACATTCAGCAGAGTAAGATGTGATTTGATGAGTAGAGCAATGGAAGCATTTGCATTCCCTGATACAATAATAAGGTTAATTAGGAGGATATATGAGGAGTCGGAGGCAAGAATTAAAGTGGGAGGAATCCTCTCTGATAAGCTGTGTTTGAATAGAAGAACCAAACCAGGCAGGGGTGTCCTCTTTCCCATTTATTTACTTTATATTTAGAGTCATTGGCAAGAAAATAAGGGACTCGGAAATTCAAGGATATAATTGTCATGATAATCAAGAAAAGTTGGGTTTATTTGCAGGCAATATTATTTTGTACCTAATAAAACCAGAAAAAGACATCTCAGCATTGTAGAACATTTTGAGATAGTCTCAGGATATAAAATGAATGAAGATAAAACAAAAGCTATAGCTAGAAATTATGTACCCACACATGAATTGGTTCAGCAATACCAATATTTATGTGGACATGATAAAATGAAGTATTTAGGAGTATGGATTAAAAAGGCTTCTGTTATGGCAGCTAAGGATATGTGGGAAGAGACCCAACAAAGAATAATAGAAAACCTGAAAAACTATAAGATCTTGTTTATGGATATGGATAATAAGATACAAGCAGTGAAAATGGTTTTTAGTCCATTTAGTTTTATGGACAGGTCAGGCATATTTTATCAACTGGAAGTTAAACTGTGGACAATAATAAAGTACCAAAGGAGTGTATCTGGGAGGGGAAAAAAGGTAGGGTCAAGTGGGATACGTTAATCCTTCCAATAGAACAAGGTGGTTTAGGATTACCGGAAATGAAGGGATATTTTAGAGCTACGCAGTTAAGGCTCATACACATAATTCAAGCAGAATGCTATAATTCAAAGTGGAAACAGACGATGATGTAATGAGGAAAATTCAAGAAATAAGGAAAGAGGGGGATTTTGGATGCAGATATTTAAGGAGAATAACAACAGCCATACAGAATATAATATTTATAAAGTTACATAAAGTAGTCTAAGAACTAAACCAACATGAAAATGGAGAAAGGAGATTTTTCCAATAGGAATGACTATAATCAGGGGTACAAAAATAGGAAGAGGGAGCTGGAATTAACTGGAGAAAAGGAACCAAGGTACTGAGAGCAAATAACTAGAGAGGGAAAGGTATTTAAATAGGAACAGGCCAAGAAGACATTTGGACTGTAGGCTACAGACTGCTTTCCCTACCAGGGATTGATATCAGAGTATAGGCAAAAAGAAAGGGATAGGGGAATCTTAAGTGAAAGACCTGTCTGGTAGAGGTTTTAGTTGAATCTTGACCAAACCTGCTGTTAAAAAGAGATAATTAGTAGGGTATATAAAATATTGCACAATATCTAGAGGAATCAGTCAGATAAGGTTAGAAAAGACTGGAAGAGATATTGGAAAACCAATTTACAAGAAAACAATGGGAAGACATATTTATGGCTCCAAAGTATGCAGCAAGTCTAGAAGATTAATCATTTTCACTTGGAAGTATTTGCATAGGTATTTTATACCCCAAGCAGACCCCAAAGAATTTTTCCTCAAGTAGATGGCAAGTGTTGGAGGTATGATGGGGAAGAAAGATATAACTGGGAAAAATATGTTTGGGGATTATAATGAGCTGGCAGACTTTAAAAATTCGCTACAGAGTTCTCTGTCAAAAATACGGGTGAACAAATGGGTGTAATTAAGTAAATGATTATCTGAGCTTCAACACAGGATCTGAATTGCCTAGACATAATAAGGTCTTGTTAAGTTTAATTCTTGTGGCTGCCAAAAAAACAATTATGAGAAAATGGAAATCAAAGTCTAAGCCAACTGTATTTGAAGCATTGAATACTGTAATAGATATAAAAGATCTGGAAGTAGGATCTTTAGAAAAGGTTAAGAGCAAATCACATAGAAATAAATGGGAATTGTGGTAGCAATACATACAGAATAATGTTCTGGAGGAGGAGTGAGGTTTAAGGGAAAGCAGGAATTCAGAAATTTATGTAAAGCTAGATTTTTATTTTATTTATTTTATTTTTTATTTTACATTTGTTGACCGGGCTAGTCTAACTGGATATATGTCCATTTTCAGTAGAGGCCCGGGGAGAAAAGTTCCAAGCATAGGCAGTGACATATCATATAATTACATGCAAACAGCAAACAGAAATAAAAAGTTAAAAATATTTTTTTTTTATTTTTTTTACAGATGTACAGACATTTTTTTACAGATGTACAGACATTATAATTTATATCTAGTACAGTGGAGGATAGCATATTTAAAATAAGAAAACTCTATTAAAGTACTAGGAAGGAAATCTTGTTAAATACTAGTTAGAGGCAAGGTTACTGGTTAACCCAGGTAAATGTAAAAGAACAACAGAGCAGAAACGTCTGTAATATACTGTGAATATTCAGAGGTGGAAATCAGTGATTAATGAGCATATTTCAAATAAAAAGGGTAAGAACAGCCAACAACTTCATGTTCAGATTGATGATAGTTATACAAAAGAACATATGTGAAATATAATGTATGTAAATGGGAACACAGGATTTGTTTTCTTTTATATAAATGTATGTTTGTCTATGTCTTAAGTGATATTTCAATAAAGATGTTAAAAATATACAATAATTAATATCTCTTTACTTGCATTAGACAGAGGTCAGCTATCAACACAGTTGTGTTTGCCACTGTGTAAACGTTAAGATGAAATCTTTTAATAATTTGTATTCAGCATGGTTTTGGAATTATTGATGCAAATATAAACAAGCAATAGTTGCTGCCTAGAGGCATCAGCATGATGTAACTGCAGGGGCACCTGCAGGTATCACTCAGCTGTACTGAGTTAACAACAAAGTCCACAAATATAAGAGCAGTTATAATGATAAACTTGGCATTTCAGACCATATGGATGTGGTTTTTAATTTAGCCCTAAATAATGTTAATAACAGATTGATCAATTTTCTAGCAAAACTGTATTATGAGGTAGCCTATAAAACCATACAAAATGAGCCATGTCTATGGAACTAGAACAAAGCTTTTGAGAATGGGAATATAGCAAATGACTGTGTGTTCTATTCAGAGGTGGAATCAGTGATTAATGAGCATATTTCAAATAAAACGGGTAAGAACAGCCAACAACTTCATGTTCAGATTGGTGACTACTGAGGCTATCAAGGAAGCAAAATAGAAGCTGACCTAACAAATCATTGTATTATTGTAATATCTGACCACCTAAACATTTTCAGGAATTTAATAACTGTTTCCTAGCGCATAAAATTCACAGTATATTACAGATTAATAGCTTCTTTTGACTGTAGGTTCTTAATTATTACATCATAAAAATTTATACATGTTATCTGAAACTTGTACCGAATGATCAGCAAGTTGTTTGTGTTATGTAATCATACTGTTTAAGTCATTTCATTCTGAACACGTTTTAGTCATGCACAAGCAGTTAACCCCCTTTTTTCATTGATATTTTACTCATGGGACCACTTAGCGTGTCATCTTAGTCAAAATATGCTTTTCTTTTCTTTTCTGTTGCTGAGCCACAACATTCTTCACAGTTTTGGGGACCAACCCATTTTACTTCAAACATAGATAGCTGCTGCATATGAGCCAAGTTCTTTGCTATTTGCTGTGGACTTGCCCATACTGTGTTGCATTAGTAAAACATTAACATTAAATGCAGTTCATTGTATTTTTTTACATACAGTGGTCAGTGTTGAAATGATGCACCCATCTGGTACACCCATGCGCATTTGTGCACACATTTCCAGCACACAGAGTGCAGGTATAATAATCTTTGATGATGCTGTGATAATTTAGAATGCTGTATGATGGCAGCATAAAAGACAGAACTTGGAATCAAGGAAAAAATAATGTAGCACATAGGCCATGCGAGTGTGCTGAGGTAACATCAAAGATTAGATCCCAGAGGGCATGCTCAATAATCTAAATCAAGCAATAAATAAATACAAAGAAACAGACAGTGATGAAGTATACTAAAGGGCAAAGATTTCTTGTCCCGTTAATGGGACAGAGTTAGCCATTATCAAGTTTAGTAAACTCAACGGATCTTAATGAAAATGTAAAATAAGAGACTAACATTAAACTCCTCATGTGTTAATGATGTGTAGCCTGCCACAGACTTTTAGGGTAAGAGTCAACTGGGGCAAAATAAAATGATTTGATGAGGGTTAAGGTATGCACATCAGAGAAGGTATCACAAACTAACATAATCCACATCAGGGAGTAGCACTTGATTTTCTTACTCACCTATTACAATTCCACCTTGTCGCTCTACTAGTTTGATTGCAGCTTCCATTGATCCTCCAGTCTCAATCCACTGATCCACTAAGAGAATACGTGTACCTGGTGAGAAAATTAATTGTGAATGTGGCTGGGGAACAGTAAATAGCAGCTCATTAGATGATTTGTAAAATAATTTTATTTGTAAATAAAGGATTCTGCAGTTTATACCCTCACAATGCGTCTTAGCATAAAAAGGAGATTAAAGGAATGAACTTTCTAACTATAACATAGAAAAATATATTAGTTATTATCATCCCAAAGAAACCAAGTTGTAAATGGAGTTTCTAGCATTCAGCTTCCTTCCACCATGCCAGATGAGACATTATACCAGCATTAACATTCCAGACTATGTTGACTTAAAAAACACATTTATGCACATCATTTGACTGTTTGCATACTTGATTAAATCTAATTAAAATATTTTTCTTGACCTTTTAGTAGCAGCTTAGAAACAGATACTTCATATTAACCAGACTCTGGCCAGAAGCCAAGAAATCAACTCAGAACTAGAAGTGGCTCATACAATACTTTGTTTTGTTCATATTCAATATAATATTAAAACTCATTCCTTCCAATACAGCTCTTTTGAGTGTGTACCTTTAACTCCAAGAGCATGTGGCGTAAGCCTTTGAAAAATGAAGTTATCACCTTACAGTTCTAACAAATACTCATTGACAGAGGTCAAATCTCAATAAAACCATATTTGCTATCATGTATGCTTCAAGATAAAATATTCTGATACCTTGCATGTAGCACAGTTTTAGAATTATTAATGCAAATATGAACAAGCAATATTTGACACCTTGAGGAGCAGTAGGAGGGAACAGCAGAAACGTCTAGAGGTGCACTCAGCTGTAATGAGTTAAAGGACCCTACTATACACCCTGCCCCCCACAGAGTATGAGGATTTTCTTATTAAATTCTAGGATATAAAAATTAATTATGGCAATACAAATGGTATATTTAATGGAGACCTTAACTAAATAGTGGCACATGAAACTGCTCAGTATGAACTAAATGTGTTCAAATATTGATCAACAATGTAAATCAAATCAGCTTGGACCAAACTTCACAAACTTCATTTAGAGATGTCAATATCTTGGGTATCATAGTAACAAAGCTAGGCTCCCTCTTCTCCCCAACCTCTATGGTTACAACCTCTGTAATTAACTTAGATTATGAGAATATTATGTTTATCTAAGAGTAAAATCAAACTCATGTATACGTAAAATTATTCTTACTAGTCTTTTACAGGAAGCTGCGATGCAGGAAATGACATAGTGATCAAAACAGATTGGTGTACTATGTTCAATGACTCAAATACATCTGTGTAGGATGTCATCAATGATTCTATGATATTATTAACTTCTTCATTAATGAAAACATGTAAATAGGACACAGTTGTACAAATACGTTCAAAAGCTGAAGGAATCACAACATTAATAAGCAATCTAACAGTAAAATAGCTACTGCTTAGCTTTCAGAAATTACCTGGCCATAAAAGCAAGTCTTAGTTAAATAAATTACAGAAACTACTTTACTTTTTCTATCATATCATCTATATCTAACTTTGAACTCAGTGTTTAAGGCTGAAAGTAATAATAAGCTATTATTTAATTACTTGAGAAAACTGAAATGTAAAAATTGTGAATGTACTATGTTATTAATAAACAAAGAAGTGATCACCCATCACTAGATACAGTAAATATTTTGCAGAAAAATTGTGTGCAAACTTTACAATAAGCAAATAAATATTTCAGAGTGTTATAAAGATAAGGAAAGAAAAATTTTATATAACTGAAGACATGATAACTGCTATAATTTAAAATGAAAGTATTTTTCTATCATTCTGTCCATGAAAAAATCCCTTTAGACTCTAACTGGAAAAATCACTGCTACAGTTTATGCAACAAATATATTTTTATGATATGTAACTGCCCTGAGATAGTATAAAGTATGAAATGTACTAACCGATTTTTTCAAATGTCATTGCAAAAGGCATACATGGCATGTGAGTATTCCTTTTCTTTGCAAAGCTGAAAACATATATCCAATACAATCTGTTACTAAGTTAATGATCACCAATTCTGAGGCAAGCGGTAAAAGAAACAATACTACACATGTAGGATTATAATAATTTTCTGACCGCCTAATTCAATACCACTATGACAAAATACTGTAGCATTAAAATACTTTGGGGTAGTAAAACCTAGAACTCTTCACACATAAAATTCATCTATTGTTTGATGCTGTTATTTCACTCAAGATACTCTTGGGCTTTAGCAATAGTTGTACACAGGTTCCTCAATGGTTCTAATAGGATCACTAGCATTATTCCCTTTCTCGTTCATTTATACATTCATTTATTCTTTCATTCAGTGGCAGTCCTAGCACTCTGTAGGTGATAAGCAGCTGATCTTAGAAGGGCACCAGCATATAACAGGACTTTTGGCTGGGTTAATTTTGCCTGCAAACCAATACTATTTGGCTGCTGACTTGTATTCAAAGGCAAATATGCATTCACTTAACTCAGAAATCTAGATGAGGTTAATCTGTATCAGATAGACACCAGAATTTAAGGGTACAAATATAGAATTAATGTACAGCAGGATATCAGAAAATGTGTAGCTCTATGAGAATGAGAAAACCGACTGCTACATCAAATCTAGCCAATACCTTAAAACATGTCTATACCAACACCACACAAAAAAAAATCTCAGTAAATAGTGCTTAATGCTCTACACACTTGGAAATAAACCATGTCAGAAAATGTTTCTTCATGTACATTACATTTAGTTAACAGAAGGAGCAAGCCTGTCTAGTCTTGACATTTTAAGTGGTTTAATACTCTACCACTCTTCTATCTCTATATTCCCCTTACCCAATTTCACGTGTCCTATTTTGAGTTTTGAATGCCTCAATTAATTCCTTTTCACCACCATTACCAGTGGTCCATTTCATGGACCCACAACCCCTCTGAGAAAAAGTACTTTAGGAGATCCATGAAGTAGTTAGTCCTCCCTTTTCAGATTGACCCCTTCACAGCTCCATCACATGATCTTGTGAACCTGGATAATGTGCCTATCTCTTCTGGTTTCAAGTTTGAAGAGCTCTAGCATTTCTTGCCTGTGGTCATTTTTCTTACATTTTACTACATGCATCTTTCTGGTAGTTTTCTTCTGAATGCCTTGCAGTAGACCAGTGCCCTTTCCTTCTATGGCCTGCAGAAATGCATGCAGCTCACAATGTGTGGTCTGAACGAAGCCATGTTGAGTGCAGACATTATTTCTTTGCTTCTGGAATCTATCCCTTTGAGAAAGTCCTCCACAACAGACAATGAATCCACCAGCACTGGTAAATCACCACATATTAAAAGAGGTAGAACCATGGTTAGCCCTTTAGGGGCAGGAAACACAGGGGAGGGAGAAAGCATTGGGGTCAAAAGTCTAGAGGAACTTTTCAAGTCAGTGGTGAAATAGCTCAATCTTATACAAATGTGTTAAACATCTCAAAGTACACTCTGTCATCTGATGAATATTCTCTACTTAATAAAGGTCTGGGTTTTATTCCTGGTATCTTTATTGATGAAAGTTCACATGTATCTGACATTTTAGAGTTTTGTAGAAAAATTAATCTTAACCTATTTTTCAAACAACAGGATAACTCTGACCTCTCTCAAAGATCTACAGACTTTAGATTTCACAAATCCACATTTAATTCCCCCCATGGATAAACATGTTGCAGTGTTTCAGCAGGCTGTCATTAAAGATTTACATTTCTATTCCAACAGTTCTGATAACATTAGAAATAATATATCTTACAAGGAACAACTTGCCCTTACCAGGCTCAAAAACAACAAAGATATAGTTATACTCTCTGCGGACAAAGGGGGTGCGGTCGTAGTCATGCACGCCGATTATTATCGGGATGAGGGAAATGGACAATTGTCCAACCATCATCACTACATGAAAATGAGTACAGATCCCACACCCTCTTTCCAACAAGAAATTAATGATTTTTTACAAGAAGCAGTAGAAGCTGGTATAATTTCTGAAAAAACTAAGATACATCTTATGGTCAAGGATCCAGCCAAACAATATCTTTATTTGCTTCCAAAAATTCATAAGTCTATTAACAAACCACCTGGTAGACCCATTGTATCGGGCATTGGATCTCTGACAGAACCTTTATCCATGTTCCTGACTGAAAAACTCAAATCACTGTTAGCATGTATCAGAGCTAGAATTCAAGACACCACGGAATTCTTACAAATTATCTCTGAATCTCAAATTGAACCTGGTTGGCTATTATGCACTTTGGATGTTAAATCATTATATACTAGCATTCCACATTGGGCAGGATTGATGGCTCTGGATTTTTGGCTAAACAAAGCCAATATTTATCCCCCTGGATTGAACACACTACTTGTATGTATGGCAGAACACATTCTGACAAAAAATGTATTTTATTTCCAGCAAGATTGTTACTGGCAGATACAAGGCACGGCCATGGGGGCCTCTTTTGCACCAATTTATGCAGATCTGTACATGGGTTATATTGAAGAGCACATCATTTATGATGAATTGCATAATGTGTATTTACCGGAAATTGACATCTGGAGGAGATATTTGGATGACTGTTGGCTAGTGTGGAAAGGTGGTTCAGATTACCTTCAAGAATTCATGGAACATCTAAATGGAAATATGTGGGGGACCGAATTTACTATGGAATATGATCTGAATGACATTCATTTTTTAGATGTCCACTTACAACGACAACCTGACCACACACTCAAAACATCTGTGTATCGTACATTTCCACAATATAATACCCTATTACATGCCAACAGTCTCCATCCCAAACACATTATTAAGAACATTCCGAAATCTCAGTTTCTGAGAATAAAAAGAATATGTTCATCGGAACAGGATTTGAATAAGCATCATGATGATTTAGCCAATAGATTTTTGGCCAGAGGATATCATTGGAATACGATCAGTTCTGCTGCACAATGGAGTAACAACAAACCCAGTGATTCATTGCTAGTTTATAATAAACAAGTTAGTTTTAATAATCCAGATACATGCAGATTTGTCACTACATATGGCAGAAACAGTCATAATCTCATTAACATCATCAATACACATTGGAATATACTCAAATCTCACCCTCTTTTGGAAGGATATTTAGGAGAACGATGCTACTTTTCATACAGGAAGGGCAAAACACTAGGTTCCCATTTTTCTTATTACAAAAGGAGTGGCATGGGGGATAATTCTTGTACGCAGAGAACATTAACAGGGGACAAACTAGTTGGCACATACCCCTGTGGTCATTGCAGTTTTTGTGGTTATATATTCAAAACCAAAAGTTTTACAAGTAGAAATACTGGTCATTTATATGACATTAAATTTTTTGGAAACTGCAGTTCTGACTGGATTATTTATCTAGCCACCTGTACTTGCCAGGCTTTTTATGTTGGTCAAACATCCAGACAATTTCGCATCAGAATATCAGAACATCTGGGTGATATTAGAAACTGCAGAATCACAAATGCATTATACAGACACACCATTAAGCATCCCACTGCTAAATTTTCATTCTGCATTATTGATAATATCATTGGAAACCGGGCATTCAAAACAGGATGGCATGATATTTTAAACAACAAGGAGAAAAGATGGATAGTCAAACTTGGTGGGCTTTTCTCACCGGGACTTAATGACAAAATGTGATTTATTGTTCTAACATCTTATTTCAGCTTAATCGTTGATGGTTTAAATATGTGTTACTCCCATTGTAACCCAAATACTATAATATTTTTCAGTGAATCTTATGACATAATGTGAGTTAAAGACCTATTGTGTTAATCTATTTTTTATTTCATACAGTCAAAATCTTCTTCATTAAACTAAGGTAATATTTTGTTTTTCACCTAATAAGTTTCATGACAGTTTGGTACAGTTTAAGGTAGACCATTCTTTTTGAATGTTTTGTAACCATTTATTTTTTCATTTTTTAATGGTTCTTCTTTTTTGACAGGAAGTGATGTCATTCCTTCCTTGAAGGGTATATAAGGAGTATTCTCATTATATGATTGTAACTACTGAGGAAAGCTAAATAGCTGAAACCGGTCTAGTTTCAGTGCAATAAATTATTACTTTTGGATCCATTCGTGGTGCTGGCATATTTTTCTCAACTGGTCACATAAGCTTGGTTGCCGGGCACCAGCCGTACTTGCTAGCTTCATCTTACATTGAACATCCCTTTGAGAATACATGCTAGAGTTTGTTTCTGCTACTGCTTTCTTACTCTCTTCATGGAAATCGAATCCAGCTGTGAGCAAGACACAATGACACTGCACTCACCAGATGCACATGAAGATTGTTGTTAGTTGTGTCTGTTGTGCTAGGTCAAAGGGCCCTTAGAATCCTTCACTGTCCTAAATATTGCAATGACTGTGTTGTCAACCACGTGATGTTGAAAGACCTAAGGTGCTCTTCCCTAAGGGAGGCAAAATGAGGCACAGCTCACCACCTTTGTCTTCAAGTAAGGTAAAACACTAATGTTTAATAACAGCAGATGAAAACAGAGGAAAAACAAAGTGGAAAGCAAAATTTCAACTATATACAAAGAAAACCAATAAGTCCACTTGTGAAGCAGACAACAACTCAAGAAAGTAAGCTATGCACCACTCATTCAGGAACACCACATACAATTTTATTTTTAAGCAATATTCACGGTTAGTTTTCATCCACACAATGGCATAGACTTCATCAGAATAAAGACATGACAATTCTAGAGGAATTTATATAATAAAACAAGGAATCGTTTCTTCGTTAAACTAATTAATCAATGATAAAAAGTTAAAGGCACCATGTAAATTTCAATAGTTTTGTCAAGTGTAATTTACCTGATTGGTTTGGGCTGTAAATATTGTATATAGTTACACTTTGTTATTACATTTAAATAAAAAAAAAAGTTTTCCAAAAAAAATTCCAGTAATCAAAAATATACCCAAAAACCAACATACCAAAAAATCCAAAGGAACAAAAGAACACTGGTCTGGTCTGGTATCACAGAGTTTAATCAATAAGTTAAGTGCTTTCCTTCCATCAATGTAAGGAACTTCTTCAGAATTCTGTCGCAGTCCTAACCCTATGGAGAATTCCAAGCATGGTAAGGAGGGGCAGGTAGACCTGATAAAGTACATAGAGCACCACCAGGATGTGACCATGGTGAGGGCAGCATCAGCAGAAAAAATGTGTTTATCAATACATCTAGTAATGAGATGAAAATCGTACACTCATACTTTAATAGCATTACTATTTGCAAATGGGTTTTCCTCTAAGTACGACTAACTATAAGATATTACATTTTGGACCAGTTAGGATAATTTCTGATGTTATATTGCTCAATGCTGCTTTAGACAATATCAAGGGAATAAAAGATCTGGGAATTCTTATAAACAGCAAATTGTGGTTTAGGGAGAATGCCCTAAATGTTAAGACTAGAGCACTTCAGACTGGGTCTTATATTTTTCGCCATGTTAGCTAGGGATTCCTCAGTATTTATTGTGATATATATGTCTTATATTAAGCCTATTCTTAAATATAAAGTACTGTTTTGTGCATATTGAAAGTGTGAGTTAAAGTTGCTTGAAAATATCTGAGAAAATGTATCAAAGGGTTCCAGTTCATAAAGATATGGACTATTCATCCCTTTTCAGATTTCTACCTTTATAAACTGTTACATATAGATAGATACAAGGGACCGACTGTGGGGTCTATATCAGAAGCTCGAAGTTCCAAAACTTTGAATCTGATATGGTCGACACCATATGATCGAAGTCTTGAAACTTCAAATCGTTTAACGGAGATCTCCGTACAGCACGGAAAGGGAATATTTCCCTTTTCTGTACTGTAGTGCGATCTTGGAGTTGGTATATTTAAGTAGAGGGATGTGGGGGGCACAGCCTCCCATCTGGGGGGTGCAGGGGGGCTTGCCCCCCTGTTTAGAGCATTTAAATTGCTTGTTTAGGTTGTTGTCTTTTATTACATTTTTGATGTTTCAAGACTTTGATTATATGGTGTTGACCATATCAGATTTGAAGTTTTGAAACTTTGAAAATGTAATATAGACCCCCATTTGTGTTTGGGGTTTAAAGAAATGCACAATACTGTTTTAAGAACTTCTTTAGGGCTTAAACTATAAGAGAATATTGGACCTCTCAGGGACAAAAATGCTATATACTATGGTGTACCTACTGCAAAAATACATAAGAGGTATAGATTTCTGAGCTTAGCCTTTGCATGTTAATGGAAAAAGCTGTCATAATATATATTGAGCAATCAGAATCCCTGTGTGCATTTTAAGGTCATCTAGGTTCATGGGTATGGATTAACATTACAAGAAATTAACTAAATTCTATTTGTATGATGTTGACCTTTAGGCCTGAAACAGGCACTTGAAAATACTATGTAACCATGAAAACTATGAGACAAATCAGTCCCCTCTTTGGCACCAAACGTTTTGTATAGGTTCACCCTTAGCAAATATCTACACATAAGACAAAAGCAGTTGTCATTATATATATATATATATATATATATATATATATATATATATATATATATATAAAACGCTATAGGTTCACCCTTAGCAAATATCTACACATAAGACAAAAGCAGTTGTCATAATATATATATATATATATATATATATATATATATATATATATATATATATATATATAAAATGCTATAGGTTCACTCTTAGCAAATATCTACACATAAGACAAAAGCAGTTGTCATAATATATATATATATAAAACGCTATAGGTTCACCCTTAGCAAATATCTACACATAAGACAAAAGCAGTTGTCATAATATATATATATATATATATATATATATATATATATATATATATATATATATATATAAACGCTATAGGTTCACTCTTAGCAAATATCTACACATAAGACAAAAGCAGTTGTCATAATATATATATGTATATATATAAAACGCTATAGGTTCACTCTTAGCAAATATCTACACATAAGACAAAAGCAGTTGTCATAATATATATATATAAAATGCTATAGGTTCACTCTTAGC